>NC_091121.1:91610286-91767786 GCF_040183065.1 Periplaneta americana
AGTTCTGTGGAGTATTTCTTTAAATGAAACAAACTTCTGACGTATAGACAAAATCTAATATTGCGTACGCGCTTTCAGAATGTCGCATTTTGCAATAATCGCCATCCTGTTCATATGTCCGAAATTCTGTCTTGAATAGTTGGTTTCTAGTGTAGAGTCAAGTCTAGCAAGGAATTTATTATTTTGAATAGTTTAATTAATATGTTTACTTACCACACACCAAGTCTTCCTCATCCAGTTCAGCCGAAGGATTTTTTCGATACAAATGATCCCAGAACTGCGAGCCCAGTTTGTCAGCTGAAAAAGAAAGACATAATAATTATATGGATAGAGATAACAATTTAATTATGGTTTCGAAAGACTTGAAAAAAGAAGGAAAAAACGAAATGATGAAAAACAAACTTAAAACATCACCAGTGAAAAAAAGGAAACAATCAAAATAAACGAATTAATGGGCAAAAAAACGAATGCCCAGAGACAAAATAATTATCAACAGAAACACTAAACTGTCTACTATTTACAAAAACTAAAAGAACTAGCGACAGAAACAAAAAATAGCTAGCTACAGGAACAAAATAGAACTAGCTACAGAAATAAAAATAACTAACAACAGAAACAAAATAGAACTAGCAACAGAAACAAAATAGAACTAGCTACAGAAAGAAAAAATAACTAGCTACAGAAACAAAAAATAACTAACCACTTAAACAAAATAGAACTAGCTACAGAAACAAAAAATGACTAGCTATCACTAGTAACAGAAAACTATCTACAGAAATAAAAACCAAGTAGGCCTTTAGTAATAATAAACCTGCTAGAGTAAATCAGAAACTAGATCTAGAAAGACAAATCTTGGTACAGAAACAAAGAAGCTATAGATGGGCAAAACTGGTGACAGAAGCAAACTACTGGCGATATAGACAAAATACTGGAAACAGAAACAAAAGACTGGCGATAGAAATAAAAATCTGGTAACAGGAACAAGAGACTGGAGACAGAAACAAAAGACTAGCAAAAAATTGGCGAATATGAATTTCTTCACATTTTTCAATCTAGGAAATCGAATTCCACAAAAAAACCTAAGTAAGATAATGGAATGATATTTTTAACACACATCTTAAACACAGTATCCTATGGAAATGTTGGCTTATATTATTTTTATGTCACTTAAAAATACGATATGTACTCTTATGACTTTAAGAAAATAAATTTTAAAAAATTCAGTAATTTTGTAATTGTAAATCAGAAATGAAACAAAAAACAAGTACACAATTGAAAAGGGCAGGGCATAGTTGCGCCCCACGGTCAAGTAAGATGCCGCAGATAAAAAGTGTCCCTGTTTTGTGGGCATAGTTGCGCCCCGATGAAATAGGTAGAGAAAAATACACTAAGGAAACTCGAGCCTCGTAATCAAGCAACCTTATTGATTTCTTATTCGATTTAATATTCATTATCGATACCGTTAAAATAAACACCATGAAGTTGGCAATACTTTATTAACTGTTTTCCTACTGTTTATGCAGCGATTATCGATAGCCTACCGCAAAAATGAACACCATGAAGTTGGCAGTACTTTATTAACTGACATATTCAAATGAGTGAGCCATTGGAATATGGGGCCTTAGCAATCGTGACATTTTATTAGTGATTTTCATGTCTGTGGCGTATAGTAAGGTTAATTTAAAATGAATGTTAAGTTTAGTGAAAAGGGTAAAGAGTTAACAATTCACAATGGTTCTAAGTTTCAATTTTCGAAACCTTGTACCGTAGGGTTAAGATATCGGTGTACAAACAAAAAATGCAGTTCATTTATTGTGTGTGATCGATAAAAAAGTGTTATTTTAAATATCAAAATTGATCATATGCTAGGCCTACTTGATTTCAATGGAGCTACCATTTTAATATCTTTAAGCAATTTATTTATTTTGTGTACTATGGCCACCAGGGCGCAACTATGCCATGTCCATTCTGCTACCTGATTTCTTCGGGGCGCAACTATGCCATGCCTAGGCCTCCCAATTGACCGAGGGGCGCAACTATGCCATACCGATTGAAAAGTGTTATCCCAAAACGCGTTCAGTCTATATTTTTTAACGAATGGGCTAGTTTTTTATCCACAGGTCTACGGACTGAGCGAGTTTTCAAATGACATGCACAATAACACAAACTTTTAAACAAGGATTGGCGTTGTTTTGGAAGAAACCATGCTTAAAATATAATGATAGAGATCTCAAAGATGATCATATATATTATGCAATAAATCTTAAAAATGGCCAAATGGACTGAGCGACTTTTGGGATCACACACTTAAATTCTACAGCTATATGTTAAGCCATTAAACTATATATAGGCCTAATCTTTATTCATTCACGTGCACTCTTATTTATTGGTAAGATATCCATTTTCCTATTTGATTTTTATGGGCCAAATTTACAAACCAAAAAGACTGAAAGTTTCAACATAATCTAATTTAATGAAAGAAATTGGTGATTAAAATTTGAAGATAAAAATTGTGGAAGTTTAAAACTCAGTAGCGCATACCCTTAAGCTAGTCAGGTAATGTAAGCAATAAAATTTAATAGGCCTACTGGCCCAGTATGCATACTTTAAAATACCGTATTGCTTAACCAAGCTCGGAATAGGATGGACTAGCGGCGCTGCTATAGTGAGCGTAATGATATCTTATTACTCCGCTAGATGGATGACATCTGTTTTGTTTGTAGGCCTACTGGTTCTCAGTGAAGTCACGAATGCTGCCATGTTGCACGGAAAAAAGTATATCATCACGTAACAATACCGTACAGCCGATGATGTCGCGGAGTATTAACACATCATTAGAGCCAACTGACATGATGCCAATACTATTCAATTATAATTTTTGCTCTTTTAATGCTTTTATTACAAATATAATTATTTTGTTGCAATCCCTTAATAGGTCTACAAGTTTGTTGCTGAAATTTCTATAACCAGCTGCCGTTTTCTGAATTATATATATATATATATATATATATATATATATATATATATATGAGATGGTAACGTTTGAGACTCTCATTCGTAAGATACGTGGTTCAAACCCCATTGCTAGCCATTCTGGTTGAAGTTTTTCATGGTTTTCCCTCAGTTACAAAGACAAAGTAAGATTGGATATCTACATATCATGATTCTTAACCATAAATACATAAGCATAAATATTAAAATAAAAATCTAATTCAGCTACATGAACACAAATCATCTATAATGCACGACAATGGAAACAGCAACTAAATAATACTCAAAGATCCTACACCAGCTATATGACCATAGACGTTAAATCGTATATAAACATTTTAAAAAAGGTGTTTTTACAAATATAATGTGGTATCATATCTAAAGAATGTCCACAATAATTATTTTTCCAATGGAAAGATTAGTTATGTCTGTATAGTTACAGTATATGAACTGCAAGATATGCCCATTTTCAGCAAAGTAGATTGTAATTAGAGATGGAGGAAATAATTTAATTATCGATATATTGACATTGCAATATATTGCAAACCCAATTTCAGTAAACGATATATATATATATATTGCAAAAAATATATCGATATATCGCTATTTCGCAAATTAATAGATACTAATGCAATCGATATATCGCTATTTCGCAAATTAATAGATACTAATGCAATTACATTTGTAGGTGTATATTTATTACAATAAACTTAAATTTTAATAGCCTATTCCTTATTAGCATTGAAATCAACATCATAACAGTCAAAAGATTAAATGTAAAATTGCAACGATAAACAAGACATTTTCAATACCATAATTATTATGTAGTTCCTAACCTAAATCAAAATTATAGTGGAGGTAAGATGAGCTTAAATGATACAATGGGGATGTGTTAAGTGAACTCTATATGGGTCAGTATTTGACATTGAAACATTCATTCATTCATAGTGTTCTGCCCAAAGGCAGGTCTTTCACTGTAAGCCCAGCATTCCCCAGTCTTTCCTACTTTCTGCCTTCCTCTTGGTCTCCGCATATGATCCATATCTTAATGTCGTCTATCATCTGATTTCTTCTGCCCCAAACTCTTCTCCCGTTCACCATTCCTTCCAGTACATCCTTCAGTAGGCAGTTCCTTCTCAGCCAGTGACCCAGCCAATTCCTTTTCCTCCTCCTGATCTGTTTCAGTATCATTCTTTCTTCATCCATTCTTTCCAACACAGCTTCGTTTCTTACTCTGTCCATTTCACACGCTCCATACTTCTCCATATCCACATTCCAAATTAGTGATGGGCGAAGTTGTTCTTTTCCCGGAACAGTTCCGACTGTTCCGGTTCCGAAAAAATACTATGTTCCAAATAACAGTTCCGAAATAACAGTCACCAGTGGTGATGAGTCGGAGTCGTTGAGTCGTTCAAACGAACGGTACAGTACCCTCCCTCTTTACCATGCTGCTCACACTGGAGCACTCATAGGCATGACATAGTACACATTCTTATCTATAGATGGCACTGCAATGCACATTCGAATCGATTTTGGAAAATTGCTGTGCATGCGGACAGAACTCAAAAGCTTAATGTTAGTAATTAAACAGCTGTTGACTACAAGGACAGAATAGAACACTTTGTTTTCGTACATAAAGTTATAAAGACATGGTAGCCAACTAAAAAAAATAACATAACATTTAAAACATATGGTATATAATGTCTCTTCTCTCTATTACATAATAAAAAAAACAAATCATTAATTTTTATTTTTACTTTTCTTAATGCAGTTATAATAATAATAATAATAATAATAATAATAATAATAATAATAATAATAATAAATATTACAATTTCATAAATAAAAAAGATATATATTGGCAGTACTGAAACCTGGAAACCCCGCAGTGGGTTAGTAAAATGTTGGAATCGCATCTTTACCAAAGTGTAATTTAAACTTCGCATTAAACCTCGCTCTCCAAATCAGTACTTATATGGGTAGTTTCCAACAAATAATGCTACAACATTTTTGTCGTTCTTTGATATCAGAGAAGATAGCACAAAAACTTGTGCTTGTCAGACTTAACCTCAACAAACGACATACAGACATTGTAACTAAACCACTCATTACCATTTACGACTTTAACCTTTGTATAGAATCAGCTGATCAATGAATTAATAATAGTATGCGTACTTTATGACTTTGTAGAATGTTTATAAAACAGAATTAGTCAACTAATGGTGAAATAAACCATAAAGCGGGAATGAATATTACAGATTATTAAATACTTACTATAACATTACAGATGATTGGCCAGTCTTACAAATGTTGATATTAAAGTACGCGCCACCGCAAGGATTTCAATTTCCATGCGCCCCCCTCCAACCACGTGAGAGTTTCAAGTACCAACTTCATCCAACGAAGTTCCAAGTATAACATAAAGAACAACGAGAACAGTGTAACTGCAGCTGTCGGTTCATCGGAACAAGCTCCGACGTTCCGACTGTTATCTCGGAGTCGGAACATACCTTGTGCAACGCGGTACTGCGAGCCCGCAACAGCTGGGCAAGTGAGCAGCTCGGAGTCGGAACACTGTTATTTCGGAACAGGAGGTCCCGACCTACTGTTCATTTTTGCAACAGTTCCGAGAGAGTCGGAACATACCCTGTGCAACGCGGTACTGCGAGCCCGCAACAGCTGGGCAAGTGAGCAGCTCGGAGTCGGAACACTGTTATTTCGGAACAGGAGGTTCCGACCTACTGTTCATTTTTGCAACAGTTCCGAGACCGGAACAGTTCCAAAATAACTGTTGTGTTATTTTTTACCCATCTCTATTCCAAATGCTTCTATTCGATATACTGTGAACTTGAGTGAATGAGGTAGAAGAACTAGCCAAGGCAAACGAACTGTGAACTGACAGTTTTGTTTTGTACATAGTGCTTTGTGAACATTAGTTGAGATTAGGAGTACATTGTTGTTCTCAATAATCCAAATGAATTGTCATTGTCGTCTGTGGAGTGCAATAACGAATACTGTGTTGCTGTGTGGAGTGGAATACCCATTGCTGACGGGAGTGTTTAAATTCAGAAATAGGAAGCCAGTAATGTTGTGAATAAAAGTAACATTATTGTTGAAATAAAAATCACAATATCCTTGTTTCTCTTTCCATTTAAAAACATAGAAATAAAAGGTCTGAAGTCAAACGGTTCCTTTTCAGAGTGGCATTTGCTCCTGCCTTGGAGAAAATTAACACTAAAACAGTAGTAGATAAACCTCCCTAGGTTGCGGGTTCGATCCCGGGCCAGGTCGATGGCATGTCAGTAGTACTGTAAAAGAACTCCTGCGGGACAAAATTTCGGCACATCCGGCGACGCTGATATAACCTCTGCAGTTGCGAGCGTCGTTAAATAAAACATAACATTCATATTAAACCTCCCTTATCAATCTCATATTAAATATTAAATAGTTTGGATTCGAATTGTAGACCAGCCAATCAGAGATAGGCATTGATTGGACTGGATATTTCAAGATTGCACAATTATGTAACTGTCCACTTTCATTAACGCCATCTCTCGGGAAATTATCGGAGTTAACTAGTGTGGATTTTGTTGTTCATAATAATTCCACAAAAACAAAAACAAATATAAAAAAAGACCGATAAATTTATGAGAAAACCGATATATTATACGATAAATTGAATCAAATTTTCGATATCGATATATCGAAACGAAATTATCGGTATTTCGTAAAAACCGATAAATCGTTCCCATCTCTAATTGTAATCATTACTTCACAATAAATAACACTATTTAAACGCACCAATTTCTCCTAACCGTATATAACGCAACGTGCATTTTTGCCTTGCTAGTATCCTCCCATGCACGGCTTCAAATTGAAGTCCAGAGTCAGCTATCTAGCCGAGTAATAAGACATCGTTCAGCGAGCGAGGCGGCTGACGCTGACGGTCGGAATGCAAGTGTACGAGGATTGTAGTTTCCAAACTCACCCATCCTATTCAGAGCTTGGTTGCATAATAAGTTTAAAACTATATTGGTCAGCGATAACTTACGACATCGAATAGGTAACATGGCTTTTGACCATATGCAAATGGCATTCAGTTATACTGTGATTAAAAATATCAAACGGTCTGAGACTTCGTTTGCATTTGTGTAGTTAATTAGTCACAGAAGCTTAGTTTAAATAATACTGTATATGGAATTTTGTTGAGTGGACGTAAAAAGAGGACAAATATTCCATAATGAAGTTTGAGAAATATCAAATTTGTGAAAAAGAACAAAGAAAATTATTTATTGACGTTTCCTCTGGTACGTGCTACTGTATAGAGAGGGAAAGGAATGATAATTACAATGGAGTTCCGAAGACTTTAATTAAACAAATTAAGGAGGAGTAAAAATTAAAGACGAAATAGACTCATTGTCTCCAGCTACGCTTGACGCTGAAATGTGCAAAGGGTAAGCGAAGCCGTCCCATGTGCCCCGTCGTGCAGCAGGAAGAGGTAGAGAGCATACCCACTAGCAGCTACGAGTGCATTTTGACGCACTGTGTTCTCCGCGGGTAAGGGACGCTAGCCCCAGGGTGCTCTGTGCTGACGACCGCTGTTATAGACTACTGTTACATGGCAGTTTTATGGCAAACTGTTCAGGAAGTTTTGTATCTTGAAAAAGAAAATCCCAGTTTCCCTTTATACTACTACAGTTACAAAAAGAAAAATACTTTTTCCGTGGAAAGTTCATTTCTTTGAAAGACTATTGCATAATTTGCGGTATTAATGGTAGAAATGCATGTGTATAAGCAAAATCTGACATTGTACAGAAGCGTTCATTAGTATTCTTGTGATTAGAATATTATTTAGCGATTTTAACGTTCAAAATAGTAAAGTTCTTTTGGTAGAAGTTGGAATTTCCATAAATCTAAACACTCTAAGAATGCCTATACAGCTGAAAAGCATCAGTTATATACTACTAGGTTCAAAAAGTTCCCGGAATTTTACTACCATTTTTCGTATTAATATATAACAAGGGATATTATACATTTGTTTTGTTGGTAACATTCATGATGTCATTTCCTTAAAGTTTGTTGATAATGGCAATTATTGCTTTTGAGTTGTAGGCAATTGTTTATCATAGTGTTTTGTTTGTTCGTCGCATTTTGTAATTATGTCCACAGAGCAAAGTACAAACATCAAGTTCTGTGTTTTGCTGGGGACATGATCAGTATGGCTGATGAAGATGGTGATTTCTTAAACAAAATGAAACTGGTGCTACTTGTACGACCCAGTCCCTAAACGACAGTCATCTGAGTGGAAATCGAAAACATCTCCTCGGAAGCAAAAATTTCCTAGGGACACTTCCAAAGGCAAAGTTATTTTAAATGTTATGTTTTATTTAACGACGCTCGCAACTGCAGAGGTTATATCAGCATCGCCGGATGTGCCGGAATTTTGTCCCGCAGGAGTTCTTTTACATGCCAGTAAATCTACTGACATGAGCCTGTCGCATTTAAGCACACTTAAAGCAAAGTTATGTTGGAAGTTTTCTTCGACTCTCAGGGTCTCATGCACCATGAGTTCATTCCAGAAGGTCGTACTGTAACGAAAGAATTGTACGTAGAAACCCTCCGTCGCCTCTGGGACGCAGTGAGAAGGAAACGTCCAGAAAAGTGGGTAGAAAACAACTGGTTCCTTATGCATGACAATGCACCTGCTCATCGCGCAATTATTGTAAAGAATTTTCTTGCCAGGCACAACATAACTGCTTTGGATCACCCACCATACTCTCCTGATCTCTCACCACCTGATTACTTTCTGTTTCCCCGTCTGAAAAGTCATCTGAAAGGACGGAGATTCAATGCTGAAGAGGTTATCGTAAACGCGACGAGAGCACTAAGACGGGTTTCACAAAATGGCTTCCAGGCCTGCTTCCAGGAACTCTACACGCGTTGGCAAAAGTGTGTTGTTGCGGAAGGCAACTATTTTGAAGGGATTGGTGTAGAATAGTGTTTAAGGTACGTTGTTTCTATAATGCTAGCAAATTCCGGGAACTTTTTGAACCTAGTATGTATATATTTCCTCTGAAGTCTGCAGTTGAGATGATTAAGATCTTCACAGAATTCAGTGTAGTGAAGCAAAGCTCTCATCTCCACCATAGGCAGAAGTTTAGTGCAGCTTTCTGGGGACCCTCGAAGCAGTCAATATCTACGTCAGCGCATTGGTATTGCCATTCAGCGCGGTAATGCTACAAGCATTCTTGCATCCTTTCCCGAGTCCTCTTATTTAGATGAAATTTTCTTCCTTTAATCATTCAATTTATTTGTATTTTATTATAGTATGCATGTCAATGTCAATACAATTTTATTTGTAAAACTGAAAAAAAGTTGTATTCTCTATTTGTAATATTCTTTACGCTATAATAAAGAACAATACGCCTACTGTTCTCTGATTTCACGTAGTTATAGTGGAAAAATCAGTGCCTTGTAAATAGCTGGGTCCTAAAAATTAATGTGTAACATGCAAATTTTCAAATGTTCGTGTTATTATGTGCACTAACTAAACTAAAAGTTTCCTTCTTTGAATAATTATCCTTTCAACATTATTCTGAAATAAAATTATTTATTTTTAAATAAGTTTTACTGCAACAAAAACGGAAACTTAATTTTCGGTGCTTGAAGATTTTTTCACATCTGCTCTCTACCAAAGGCAGGTTAAGAATATTATTACTGGTTCCATTATCTTGACATCTGAAAACGGAAATTATCTGCTTGCACAATCCGCATAGTTATTTATGCTACAAGGGAAATAAGTAATAGTTACCAGTCAAGGATGAGTTTTCTCCCGAACTTTAGCTTGGGCGGCAATACCAAGAATAGTCGAATCTACTTACCTCCCGAATTACATATATATTTTTCCCCACTTCTACGTGAGAAATTATAGGTCGTATATGGAATCTTCATTTTCTAATTACAGAATAGGGGTACTCTAAAATAATAAATATATAGACAGAAAAATAAAACTAAATAAAAATGATTATATCAATTTTTGGTTTCCACCTGTGCTTCATGAAGATGACACACACCAAGTGTCGAAAACGTTAATATAAATCCAAATATTAAGATAAGCACAGGTGGAAAACAAAAATTGATATAATACAGTGAGCGTATCGGCATCTCCAAAATGAAACTAAATAAAAATGAGTTAATTATTAATTATACACCTAATAATAGTCTATTTTATTACATAATAAACATCTCACATTGTCTCCCCACTTTATTACAAAAAACCACTTTCGCATTCCTTTTTAAAGATAGGCCTATATTTAAGTGAACAGCTTGAAGTTTCGGACAGAGCAGCGCCATGGTACAATGATTATACTAGCTGTATTATGTTTGTTGATATTCGAACTCTCAACCAAATACAAGTAGGTACTCCGTGTACTGCGTAAAGGTAGGTTCACATCATAATCTCAAGGTCGTGAATCCAACGTGGGCATCACTGATTTACACATTCAAAATGTGTTGACAGTGTAATTATGGAAAAGGGATATGTGTCGATAGAAATGCTTCACAGAAACTTATTTTTGATTTCTGTAGCATCAAGATCTGGTTCCTTAAAACATGCTAGTTTAATATTTAAAGCTGGTTATGCAACTGGAAATTATCATGACCACGTGGATAGAAGACATGAACAAAACTAACTGCCGCTCTCGCTCGCTGTGTTCGTTGCATTTGTCTTTGGAGTCTCGTCTCGTCATTCTCACTACGCTTCGAGTCTCGCTCATCATTCTCGAAATAGCATTTGGTCGGCGTGGAAAGATTTCGTAACTTTGAATAACATACATCATTTAAATAAATAACATTATAAATGTTTAAATGAGACAAAAAGACAAAACAGAACAGTATCTTAGTTATCAAAATTTTCTGGTTCTATTATATGATATTATCTATGGTTATATAAATGTGAAAAAAACAATTCTGAAATAAATTTGCATTTCTATGAAACATAAAACATAACGTTAATATCTTTTTACTTGAGATTACACACTTCATCTCAAACATGAAAAGAAAATTCCTAGCGTTTTAATAAGGGCCTAGTAATTAAATAAAGTCTGGGAAATAGATTATTATACACTGAAAGGTAGAGATGATTCAAATAGGCTACTTGATTGTTTATACATATATAACAATTGCCAAAGTAGATAAAAGTTCAGTCAGATATAAACAACTGTGGCGATTCAAGGCTGCTTGACGTTCGTGACTTCGGGAGTGATCAATCTCGACGTCTCGAAACACTCACACACAGTCTTTACGTGAACGGCGCGACATATATAACTTTGTCGTGCGGGTTTTCGGCTTTGCGGGCGCTATTAGTCCTGCTTTCTCGATCGTTGTTCATCTCTAGTGGATAGTAAACATTTTGAAAAATGTATTCGAAAGCAATTACAGGAAGACTGTCACCAAATTCAGTTGCAGGCCTACTTGACAATGCACTGCACCACAATGTTAAACATGACAAGACGTCAACAATATCTTAAAAAGAAAACAGATTTATAATGCGGTTAAATGGGCAGGAAGAAAGTTTTTATTCAACCACGGCTACAGTCAAAGTCAGTTATGGATCTAATCCTGACAAAAAATCATTTTAATTCATTTTTTGAACTTCCATGGTCATAGTTGTCTACATAGTGCCTGAGACATTAAGTCCCACTGAATTGGCTTGGTGACCAGTGGCGTACGCAGTTTCGTCAAGAGGGGATCGTTAACACTCGTTATTAAAATTGTTTACAATGTACATTATCGGTATTTTAAATTCTGTGTATTATTATTAAAAAAACTGTCAAATGCACGAACGTTTCACAATAAAGTCAGAACTCGTACAAACGAACGGGTGAATACCGCTCTTAAAATGAGTTTAAAATCGACAATACACCATATTTAATATCTGCATTGCTGAACTGTCAAAACAACCTTTTCAATATGTTTCACAACAAGTTAAATTTCATATTATGTCGGCTTCATTTGATTACGAGGTCTATACTAGACGGTAGGTTTCTCTATAATAAATATAGCTTTGTTATAATATTAGAACGTGCCGCAGTATATCGATGGAGAGGTGGAGTACTATTCCTTATGTCGATGTAGATTTTGTTACTCTCATAGTGAAAAATTAGGTTATGGTTTAAAAAATATTCAAATCTAAATATGTAATTTTTTTTTAAGTTCACGAAGGAGCTTCAGACCTGGTAATCCCCCTTGCGTACGCCCTGGCGTGGTCTAAAAGTAGAACCCTATGTTCGTGAAAACAATGTGGAAACTATTTCTCTGAAGCGACGAGTAGGGTTCTGTTAACCAAGGAATTTCCTCGGTTATTGCTGTAAAGACTGGCAACATCATTGCAAACGTGTGGAGGCATTAGAACATCAACACTGGGAGCATGAAGGATTATAGACAATGTGATTGATAGCATATTAATTTCCAACACTAATGACAATGACGGCGTAGAGGAGGAGAAGGTGTAAGAGGACGACGACAACAATGAAGATGGCGATAACGATGCTTCCGATTATGCAGGAGACAGCGACCCTGAATCCAGAGCTGGTCCGTTCACTTTAATATGAAATATGAAACTACCGAAATTATATAAATCAAAACACGTGCATTAATATTCCTTTCCTGTCATTTAATGATAATAATAGTTTTATTTTCCCTGGCAGAGTTAAGGCCATCAGGCGAAATGTTTACCGCGGTCTGTTATTGTAGTACTATGTCAGACTTTGTCAACGAAAGTGGCGTCAAATTAGTCTCTCACCGTGACGCTATAGGTATCCGACAAGGAAAACTTAGTGCGCAGAAACTAGCGGGCGTGACTGTCTCGCTCAGATGACGTATGCTCCCGTTCCCAACTTGCTCTCACGCCTACTGCAGGGGGGGGGGGGGGGTAAAAGAGGTATAGCATGCGCGTCGCGAGGTGTCCGAGCCGAGTTTTGCTTGTAGCATACCTATAGTACGTACGCTAGTGGACTCGGATGGGAATGGTAGTATGTTTGGTTGAAATGCAGTTCTTAAAGAAGGATCTCGTAATATTACACCACTGGGTTTCTATTAAGGAATCTTCACTTCAGGCTTTAACCGTTTCGAATATTTCGTCAGAAAGCTGCCTTTTACGCCCGCACAACTTCCATACCTTCTTAAAATCATTCATAAAATAACAAAATAGATTCCTTAATTTCCTTAAAAACATTATGTGAACACTCGCCTATTTGTAATCTAGTCAAATCATACTCATATAATGATTCGGAAGTGTTTTTCTTTTCGAGCATTAGAGGTATTTGAAATAACTCTTTATGAGTCACCAAAGGCATCTTTTGCTCGCCGTTACCTAAGACACAAAAATATATTTTTTGAAAAAGGCGCGCCTTGGCAGATAAACCGCAATATAGGATAAAAAGTCCAAATGTTGTTTTGTATGTTGGTCACAAAAATTACGTGAGAGTAAGTGCCGAGTATTTTAAATCTCAGTATAAAAATGAACTTCATGACCGAAAATTTAATTTTCAATTCAGTAATTTCGAACATTATTATTACAGTATTGGCTCGGAATAAATTAATTAAACTTTATATAAACCAAAAGTACATACCTTTGGGCAGACTTTCCACGTGTTATTTAAAAAATATTTTGCTTAACCACAACATAGAACGATCTTCGCTTGCAGTACTCCAACTCACAAAGGCGTGCGGACCGCCCGGGTGTTTATCAATCATCAACTCTCACCGTGTATTTACTTTTGTTAATCTTTCTGAATCCCTTTGCGTTGCGGATCTCTGAAGAGAAGATATCTGGTTAATGTTTACATAGCAGAAATACCAACTTCAGTGACTTTGAAAAATATAATTTTTCCAGCTACATTGAGGTTCTGGCCCACTGTGTATTATATTAAACTAATGTATTTCCTGAGAATGATGCAAATTAAAGAAAAAACACCCTCATTCACATATAACTTTATTTGATTATTTAACGACGCTGTATCAACTACTAGGTTATTTAGCGTCGATGAGATAGATGATAGCGAGATGGTATTTGGCGATATGAGGCCGAGGATTCGCCATAGATTACCTGGCATTCACCTTATCCGGTGTGGCTTAGTGGATAAAGCATCAGCACGTAGAGCTGAAAACCCGGGTTCAAATCCCGGTGCCGGAGGGAATTTTTCTCCGTTCCACTACTCTTACGTCGTACGATGACGCTGAATATCTGCATGGAAACTTCGTATGTACTTCGGTACATTAAAATAATACAAGGACATCATTTTATTTTTACTAACATTTTTAATATTAACTTGCCTATACCTCTGGATCAACGCCTTTTGCTACCACCTTCCACGACTGGAGTTCGATAATACTGGTGTAATATACAAACAAATCACTTTACTAGGTATAGGAGGGAAGAAAAGTAGTTCATCCATTTACGTAAACTAGGAAATATTGCGCTTTTGAGTTTGATCATTTTCATTAGGTTTTTGTTTAATCAATACAGTACAGTATTAACAATGAGCGTTTTTACTCACGAACTGAGTTGTCCATGTGGACGTATTCATTATGCAGTGTATATTATACTGTCTACAGTACATTAGCGCACAATAGATATAGAGAATGAAGTTAAATTGGAAAATAATCATAATATGGATATTTAAACACAATTTTGGAAATTGGTGGCCGATCATTTCGATACTGGCTTCAGTTCTAATGTTCATATTACCGCACTATAGACTATTGTACCTAATTCCAATTACCAGTTTCGTCCTTCGTACTAGTAACTCATGCTGAAATAATACTGTACCTACTCTATAAAAGAGTACCATACGTACTGTAAATTCAATCTTCACTTCTGCCTGACCAGCACAGATAAAATTACTCAGACATACTATCTACTGTCCGTCCAAGTGGTTTTGTCGCAGGGTCGTAGAAAGGGAGGAAATCACGTGACAGTTAATTACTTAACGAGGCCCTTTTATTTAAGTTATTTTAAACAGTTGTATAATATTACGTAGACGTCCAGTTCCTAACACAAATTAATGTTCTCAGATAAGAGAGAAGACAGCCCAGCCACTAGCTGGCGAATAAAAGCTGGTGGGGGAAACCGGGATACGACGTAGGCAAATGGACGACAGTACCTCTGCGAAAATGGTTCAATATTGAAAGCTTTTTCGTCACTGGAAAACGAGAACATATTTTTGGAACGTACTGTTTCCTATGACCGTAAGGCTACTATGACTGTATATGAGACCTTGGATCTGTGTGGAGGACGGTTGAACTTCATTAGTAGAAGGGGTGGGAGTGAAGTACATTCAAAAACTCAGGTACAATGAAAATTGAAGTAAAAAGAAAATGATGTCCCTGTATATATGATATGCGTAAATCACTTTGTGATTTAAGATGGCGCTTATTCCGTCGGATCCCGGCCAATCAGTCACTCATAACGAGTGCACCTCCGCACATATGTGGACATTGTCCTACGTTCATAGCCATCTATTACGTAGTACAGAGGGCAGGCCACTAGAGGGAACCCAAGAGGTGGAACTTAAACTGAGACGATTCGATCCGACACCGGGATGGGAATTCGGTGTGGCTTAGTGGATAAAGCATCAGCACGTAGAGCCGAAAACCCGGGTTCAAATGCCGGTACCGGAGAGAATTTTTCTCCGTTCCACTACTCTTCCATCGTACGATGACGCAGAATATCTGCATGGAAACTTCGTATGTACTTCGATACATTAAAATTATATATATATATATATATATATATATATATATATATATATATATTTAACTTATAGTTGGGGAATACCTCGGAAAAAATCAACCAGGTAATTAGCCCAAGCGAGAATCGAAACCGCGCCCGAGCGCAACTTCAGACCGGCAGGCAAGCGCCTTAACCGACTGAGCGACGCCGGTGGCTTTCCTCATCAATATCAAAGCGAATTGGCTTCCAAGTAATAAAGGCAAGAGACACTGCCGATAGATCAACAAACCTTGATTACCTACGAAAGCATATAGCGTATCACACAAATGCACCTTTCAAAGACAGGAAACCGTTTACGCTACAACGAATAGGATGTAACTTGAAAGAGTAATGTGTACGACGTACGTATGTCGTGTTTAACACTCTCTAAATAATTAATTTAATGGCTTGCTTATCAAAAGTAATTAACTTTTTTTTCTTTGTTTAATACCTATTTCTGAAAAACCGTAGTCTGATGAAACCAAAACTAAAGTCAGTTTGAAGGATTCCATACCGTAGGGAAACAGAACATTTCAACAATTTTCAGCCAGAAATACTCTATATGGCTAGGAATTATGAAATTGGACAAAACGTGTCCTTAAAATTTATTGTGAAACTGACTGGAAATTACAGAATTTTACCTTCTAGAACAATGGCAACCATCATGTTGTAATTTAATTATCATTTGGACAATTGTAACGAAACCATATTATGCCTGGGCAGCAACTCTGAATGTGGAAATATCAGTTCTGTGACGTGTCCCTTACTACATCTTCAAAACCATTTTTATTGCCATTTAGCAATTAAAAGAGTGAAACACAATGTTTGACAGTGTTAAATGTTGGCATAACCCTGTAATTTATTAGTTTATTACAAAAGATAGTCGTTGAATTGCTTCTTTAATGCTCTAAATATTATTTAAATCAGTCCCTTATAGTTAATGTCAGTTCTATGACTATGACTACTATAAGCGATATAAATAGGTATCTACTAGATGGTAGCAAGAGTTCAGAACAGCTCTTCAGTTGTTTTGTATGGGCCACAGTGTAGGAGTATACAGTGAAACGATGATTTGTAATATTTTCATATTAGAGAAATAAAAACATATGTATAGCTCGCGCAAGAAACGATTACAGAAAACCAATGGCGGCGTTGCTGTCTGTTTTGACGTATGTGTATAGGCACGCCGAGGGAGGAGAGGTCCGAGCCGAAGATGAAGAAATGAGGACATCGCTGTGGGAATAAAGAACGTAGCAAGAGAAAAATTCGAAGCTAATTAACAGCGCAACATATGTTTACGAGTGAAATAATAATACCGTGCGATACAAGATATGTATTCACATGCAATGGAACAAACTAAAGTCGTAATGTAACTATCACAACGCAAGACTGATTCTGCCGATATCATTTCTCTTCCGACTGTAGGCCTACTCTTGAATATCATTAAAGTTATCTCGTGACCTTTCCTGTCGCCCGCTCTTCCTTATCGCAGTGTTTGATTCGCATTCTTTCCGTTTGTATTCCGTGATTGCGAGACCCACTGCTCTGGCGAGACCTATAACCGTTTTCCGGTGAGTACCTTTATTACCAGTCAGTTCTGAGATAGTTCAATTATGTAAAATGTGTCACGTAGATTTATATCATGATATGAGGGTGTACATATTCAACATAATCTTAAACCCAGTCACCAACATGAGATTGAAGGGATAACAAATTGAAAATTGGTTTTTGTCAGTTCTGAGATGTCACAGAACTGACATTTTTGTGGACATTATTATATAAATTGTATAATAAAATAAAATTACCTTTTTAATAATCGTGGCCAGCTATGTAACACTGATCTACACATTAACAATAACCTACAGGAAAAAAATAATCTAAATAAGTGCATTATGTGAATATCTGTGAATCGTATCTCATTTGGTCCGATTTTGTGAATTTTAGCCATACAGAGTGTCCCATTTATCTTGTGCACCTGTTATAACTTTTTTGTTTGGATAGGCATTGGAATTTTTGTTTTTTAGCGTTATGTTAGAACAAGGGGCTAACATTAGTGTGGAGATTTGGTGCATGTAACTATATTATGGTACAAGATACACGTGACGTCATCAATTCTTCAAATAGCACTGTAATTGTAATTATAAATTTAATACTAATTGTAATGTTATTTGTAATTGTAATTATAAATTTAATACTAATTGTAATTTATTGTTCATATTGTAGTTGGAATCTCCTGGTAGAGGGGCAGAGAAGGCCTGACGGCCTTATCTCTACCAGGTTAAATAAATAAATACTAATACTAATAAATACTAATACATACTTTAATCATGTTACATTGACTACACACATTAACACAAGTTCAAAAATGTATCATAATATCACCTTCCTAATCAATAACAGCAACAAAACGAAACAAAAACGTACTTCCAATGTGATAATGTTATGCTTTCAGAGTCACAGAAGATATTCCAAATGGTGACCATTCACAATAATGCACATTTAAAGGTGTTCCCCGAAAGACCGCATGACTGCCCGGCATGTTGCTGGCTGAATGGACACACAAGCCTGTCGAATGCGTTGCTTTATGTCGTCAGATGTTGTCAGAATGTTCTGGTACACACTGTCCTTTACAGTTCCTCACAGGAAGAAGTCGAGTGGCGACAGGTCCGGAGAACGTGCAGGCCATTGTACGCGGATTGTGGTTTGTTTAGATGTTCAGAGAGCAAACACAACACACGACGTGTACGGACGTCAGTCGTCTTTCGTTTTGTGTAGGCCTAAGTTAATGCACAAGATGAATGGGGCACCAAAGCAAACGGCACATTCTGATGACATTCATTTTGCATTTTATTGTTGTTATTGGTTAGAAAGGTGACATTGTGATACATTTTTGAACTCGTCTTAATGTATGTAATCAATGTAACGTGATTAAAGTATGTAGTGTTATTTGAAAAATTGATGACGTCACGTGTATCTCGTACCATAATGTAGTTACATGCACAAAATAAATGGGACACTCTGTATATCAGTGTCATAATCATCTTCATCATAGCTCGCACGATTTAGGCGTACTGGGCTGTCCGACTTCACAAAATATTTCAAGTGCTCTCTCCAGCACTTTTTTGATCTGCCTACATTGCTCTTTCTTTCTGTTAATGTATATAAGCTTTAAAAGGGGGACGGTATAGCCTTTTACTCTCTGTAAATGTTATATCAGTGTAGTTAATTTAATTACAGTATAATATATAAATCAAGTTTATCTAATATTCTTCTCTGCTGCGATACGTAATGAAAGTGACTCTGAATATTTTCCTTGGCAAATCAAAGTGATAATAATTAATTAGTACTCTCATATAATTTCATTAAAGCTGTTGATCGGTGATGTAACATGTAATACGTAGGTCTATTGAGTGTGCTCGGTACATAATGGACTGAGGTCATGTTGCAAATGTTAATATCATGTACGTGCTAATGAAACTACAATAGTTTGAAAACAAGTTTCAGCATACATTCACCCACGTTACAAAAACAGCAAGAAAAAAGTACTAAGTATCGAAACAAGTACGCAAATATCAAGTCTTTTTAGCCAAGTACACAAATATCAACTTTTTTTATTAGGTTATTTTACGACGCTGTATCAACATCTCAGGTTATTTAGCGTCTTAATGAAATGAAGGTGATAATGCCGGTGAAATGAGTCCGGAGTCCAGCACCGAAAGTTACCCAGCATTTGCTCATATTGGGTTGAGGGAAAACCCCGGAAAAACCTCAACCAGGTAACTTGCCCCGACCGGGACTCGAACCTGGTTTCGCGGCCAGACGCGCTGACCGTTACTCCACAGATGTGGACATCAATTTATTCACTCTCATTAATTGACCCGAAGTGTTCCCTTACACAAACGTGGTTCCAGATCAGTTAGCCGCCATAGAGATAGCTGTTGTGTGTCATTGCAGAACACACAAACATTATAATGATTACTGGAGATTTTATAGAATCCGCCAAGTGAAAATCCCGTAATAAATTTTGACTATGGCTTAATGGGGAAATACGAGTAAAGTCGGGTCTCCGACAATGAAAGCAGATGCTCTAAATGTTCAACTAATTATGAATCAATATGTTAATTATTTTAACCGAAATACGTATTTGTATATGTATATAAATCCGCGCTGAAGTTTATAAAGGTGACAAATTTTAAGGTATTTTCGATAACAAGGAAAATAATTTAACAAAGTTTTCACCGAGGAACCCATGACCGGAAAGAAATGAGACTTGTAGTACCTACAGCACTGTGAGATGTTGCTTTTCCTGTTCTTGTGATGGCGAATTTTCTACGTATTCTGTAGCTTAATAAAACATCAGAGTATTTGTAAAAGTTATTGACTTTCACATTTACAATAAATGTTCAAAGTAACGACTGCCAACTTCGTTACATAGCGTGCAACGAGGAACCATGTTTTTGTCTTACTCTCTGGAAGAGTCCGCGCTCCACTCTTATAGTATCGAACGTTGTAAAGATGCGCTCAGTAATCTTATTTACTGTTTCTACCGTTGTTGCGTACAGTACGATTCTTTAGTCCTGACAGTCGCCGGAGATTTGCGCCTGGGTCAGGCGAGTCCATTTAGTTACTCCAAGGGGTGCATGGGTTAGTTACTCGCTTGTCTTCGAAGCGATCGGATGTCATGCGTGCGGTAGAGCGGTATGTTTCCAGTACAATTAAGCTGTACTGCATTCCTTTACCGACCGCTCGCCCTTATCTCTACTCCGGAGCTCTCCCCACTACTCCTATTACTTCCCCTCTTTCGCGTCGCTGAGCTGTCAGGACTAAATAATCGGTCGGTACATAATAGCCTTCACGTACCCCCAAAGGGGAAAGTCAGGCGAGGGGAGGTCCGGAGAGTGCGCAGGCCAAGAGACTGGACATCCACTTCCTATTACTTCTGCCTAAAGATATCTGTGAGATATGCGATTGAGCTGATACAAGTAAAGACACCACTGCTCTATTTTTAATTACGTTTTGAGACAGACTCCTCCAGGAACTGGCTAATGGGTCACAAAATGCTATAGATACTCCAATTCTCATTTCAGGTCATGGGTTCCTCGGTGAAAACTTTTCACTATATCATCCTCTATATGCGCCCAAATTTGGAAAAAGTCATTCAGTTACACCCTGGAAATGTTGTTAGAACACTTCGAGATCATATACATTCAATTCAACCTTTAAATTAATGGTTTACAATCAAATTAGGCCTACTTTGAGTTTTCAATTAAATGAAAACCTAAAATGTTATTGCGTTTTTCCACAACTGTAAGCTATCTATTAAACATTAACCGCAGTACATAATGTAGCAGCTATGATGTATTCTTTGTACACTTGGATCTGGGGCTACGATCGGCTTGCTGATGATTTGCTAACATATAACCTTATTACATAATTAAGAGCGTGTTCCGAAAATTTGAGAACAATCAGAGAAAATATAAAAATTCAAATAATTGATTGAATGGCGATATTACTCGTGTTAATTATGTAAGCATGTGCGGCTTACAGCTGTTTCGGTGCTCTTCGACACCATCCTCAGAGCTTACTAGATCTTGGCGCTATCTCAACTTCGCTGCCTGTTGTGTGGGTGCGTTCGTGTGATGAAGAGTTGTGTCAAATAGTGTGTGTGTTCTGAAAATGATCTGTGTGTTGAAAATTTGACTGGGTTGTATTTTAGTGTGTCTGTATATTTCATATTGTTCTAGTGTGTTGAGTTTTTGGTATCGAATAGCACCGAAACAGCTGTAAGCGGCATATGCTTACATAATTAACACGAGTAAGATCGCCATTTAATCAATTATTTATATTCAAGTGTTAAAAGTAGTGTACGAAAGATTCAACATAAAAAATTTAGTTATTTTATACTGTCGCCTGCAAATGTACAATTTTTTACACAATATCAGTTGCATAGCAACAATCAAAGCGAGACGAGTAGCCTATTGTTTTGGTGATCACAAAGATACTGAACTCTTAGCTGTATAACAACAGACTATCTATCGCATTACTTTCTCTTCTTTCTCTTTGAGAAGTCAATTTAATCATAAAATCTGCATTCCTCAGTAGGCAGCTTCTTCTCCGCCAGTGATCCAGCCAATTTCGTTTTCTCTTCCTCATCAGTCTCAGCAATATTCTTTCTTCGCCCATTCTTTCCAACACAGCTTCATTTCTTATTTTGTCTGTCCATTTCACACCTTCCATTCTTCTCCATATCCACATTTCAAATGATTCCAGTCATTTCTCTTCAATTCACTTCGCTGTAATGTCCACGTTTCTGCACCACACAATACCACACTCCACACAAAGTATTTCGTTAGTCTCTTCCTTAGATCTTTTTCTAGAGGTTCCGCAGAAGATGCTTCTTTTTCTATTAAAGTCTTACTCAAAAGAGGCGAGTGGGGCAACGGGCGTAATGTGAAACTATCGCGATGACATATTACGAATGCAGGAACAGTACAAGTGGAGGCCCGGGCTGCAGGACTCAACTGGCCTCGGTCGAGTAATATTGCTAGCCTCCTTTTGACTTCCTGGCAGCAGATCATGTTATTAACGTATTACTTATATTACTCCCCAAATATCTGAAAACGTCCACTTGTTCTACTGCCTCATTTCGCACGTTTACTTCCGATAGCCATGAACTTCGTCTTGTTTCCATTTTTTTCATCCCATATTGCTCATAGCTGTCATTTAGCTCCAGTAGCGTATCCCTTTGAATTATTTTCCTCTTCTGCTAACAACGCCATACCATCAGCAAATCTTGTGCACTTTATTCTTCTTCCTTCCACTATCACTCCAACAGTTCTTCACAAAATCCTTCAAGTAAATGTTGAATATGGTAAATGATAAAGGCATCTTTGTCGTACCTCTCTCACAACTTCCACTTCCCTCTGACATATTTTACTAGTTTCATGTTGAAGACATGCTTGGTCTCCACGCTCACCATATCTCAAACTCTAGATTTCTTTCTGTGGGGGCATTTAAAGTCTTTGGTGTATTCGACTTCCGTGGATAATGAAGGAACTCTCCGTCAGCGTCTGCAAGGCTGTCAGAAAAGAACTATGCTAGGAATAATTTAGGAGCATGTTCGGATCTCGATTAGATGTCGAACTGCGGCCTGTGTTCAGGCAGAAGGTAGACATTTTGAACAGTTCATCTAAGGAAATGTAAACAGAATGCATCATAGTCATTCCAACTGACAAATATTCTGGAGTGCACTATGATCATAATAATTGCAAGCTATATTCAGAAACCAAGCAATTCCGGACCTATGTGGATATAATCATTTTTTTTCTTCTATGCATGAGGAATCCATTCTTGAAACTTTGCCCTGTCTTTTTGTTACATTCTGTATATGTATGTAAGAATAAGAATAAGAACAGTCCAAGAAATCCCATTAGGGCAAAGGACTCTATTAACGTCTGCTATAGGTCTAGCTCAATTACTCTCAATTGATGAGTCAATTGAATTGAGATTTTTGCCTGCTCTCCCTGCCTTCCTCTGGTTACTTCTCTATTCTCTGTTTGTGCCTTCGGTTTGTATACTACATAAAGTAAACTATACACTATACATATAGTACATAAAGCATAATGTATACTATACATAGATGTAGTCCTATCCATTCACATGCTTTATTTATATGAAGCACAGAGCAATCCAAGTGTTGACCGATTCGAAATTGAGTACCCTCTTTCAAGTTGTTTGCTCAGTCCTTCATATTTCCATCGTTACGGCTTGAAGCGCTCTTCTTTCCAGATGTCTCCAGTTTTCACGGTGTGTTGCTGTTCTGGGCCATACTAATCCTGTATCTCTGAACAAATCTCAGAAACGCCGCCAGGGTCTGCCCTGGCCTCTCTTCCCTATTCTCGGGTCCCGTACAGTTTATTTCTAGGTCCATCTTGACTGGTTGAGACTCAGCACATGGCCGCCCCATCTTTACTTCAGTTTTAGAGCTTGGACCGCTATATTCTTCATGCGGTCGACCTGTTGGCGAGTTGGTATAGCGCTGGCCTTCAAGCCCAAGGTTGCGGGTTCGATCCCGGGCCAGATCAATGGCATTTAAGTGTGCTTAACTCCTGCGGGACAAAATTCCGGCACATCCGGCGACGCTGATATAACCTCTGCAGTTGCGAGTGCCGTTAAATAAACCAAAACATTCTAACAATCTTCATGCTTGTCCGGGTCATCACTCCTTGGTTGCTGATTCTATCCTTCCTGGTGACGTGTAGGATTTTTCTCCCCATCTCCCCATATAGAGCTTGAAACTTTACGTGGACTGAAAGGTTATGTTATTATAATTCGCATATTTTTTAACAATTGTAAAGGAAGTGGATGTAAAGGTTCAAATAGCCTATGGAGCTCACATACCCTTTTAAAAACACCACCATCATTAGCACAAAAAAACTACTTTAATGAACGGCAAGTGCTTTGATTTTCATCGTTCACGCAAGTGTTGACCTTCTAGAAGTGTATGGTAATGTCGTGACACACAGATCACTTTATCACAAGATATTTTACCAGTGGTGTACTAATCCAAGTGAATCTAATTTATTTTGTCTATCATTTAACTTTACCCTATTAACACTAATTACAGCGAGATGGCATTTGGCTAGATAAGGACGAGGTGGTGCATTTAAAGGGCACGTCTGCATCATAGGATATAAGAGCACTTGTGATTACCTGACATTCGAAAACCTCGGAGAAACACAAGTAATAATCAGTTCAATTGATAATGGAACAGACATCTACAAGCTAAGCAGACCAACGCGCCTATTGCCTAAGCTACGTTCTGAGGTTTGATCTAAGTTATAATAAGATGGTGAAGATAATGATGGTGATAGAAACAGTGGAATGCTAGCTGAAAAGAAACGGAAATAACCAGGAAAGGCCTGCCCGAAGTTGAACTAGCCAAGGGTTTTTAACTTGAACCTTCGCCAAGAAACTCCGACTCAATAAACGTTCCGATGATCGATTGACGGTGAGCAACATTTGTCAAGTAGCAGAATTCTTTCCCAATTAATTTTTTCAGCCTTTCATAAAAAGTAATTTAAATTTTAGAAGTGATATCCAATCGCCGTCTTTCTATGGAAATACATTTTCTTTCCTTAACGTTAGATTAAATCACCCCTTCCTTAACAGTCTCCTTCCTTGAGATACCGTTGATTTCTCTCTCCCCTGTATTCCTTCTCCCAACAAAACTACATTGGATAATATCTTTATTTTAATATGGAAGATTATAGATACGGGTCTCGTCTTTAATTTACTCGTATTTTCTCTAAAAATAGATTATGGGAAAAAATGTTTCTAATTAGAAAAAAGAGAAAATTTTTATCCTTTTTAAAAGGATCGCGCATGTATCTTTGTCTTGTATTGTGAACTTGTAACCAGTCTTAGAAAGTCGTACCAAAATACTGTTTTCAGGTTGAATGCAGCCAAGGATATAGGCTAGATATATTGCACTAGCATGCTATACTCTGTTCATATAAACAACTCATTATATCCGCAACTATAGGTAGACGATTTTAGTCAGTCACTACGTTACAATATTACGCAGTAGGGATGCAGTTGCCTGATTTATATTTGCTAATGTTGCTCAAAGGTATTTGAATTTTTCTAACTTTCCAAAAAATAAATTTTACAACTTTTATATTGCTATTTCGTACTCTGTACCGTACATATACATATATAGAAAGTGCCCCACATAAAGTGTTACAAGCTAATATCTTTTAAATGGGTCAATATAACTAAACGCTGACTTTTCCTACAGTTTTTGGAGGAGGGGGTCTTCGTGATAGTTTCATGGACAACATTTCAGCGTGTACCAAAACGGAATTCCGGGAGAGTAACTTCAGAATTTTAAATGGAACGATGATATAACTTTTAGATATTTTGATTGACCTAAACAAATTAAGCGATTTTTGTTTAAAACATTTTTTTCTATACTGAAATTCTGAAATATTATAGGGTGTTTGAGACGAGACATATCCGATACAGTTAAATAATAATAAATCATGCTATAACCTTACGTAATTTTATTAATTATAATAACCTTAATTAACATCTAAATACACAGTAAATTTTTTCTAAAAAAATTCAGTTTCATTTATTTCAGTATTATGATTTAAGAGGACATCAAGGGTGCTATGCATAGACATTTCGCTAGCCCGCGCTACAAGCGTGCTAAACTAGTCCCGGCTATCGACTGGTTACTTGTATAGGATTCATATCATGTCATATAGTTAACATTGGTTTATGAATACGAAAAACGTTAGTTCGCTGATCATCAACGCGCTAAGAATGTCCATGAATACGGCCCAAAGTGTCGAATAAATTAAGCTTGTCGCACTATTAGCCCCAAGTGTTTAGAATGGAGGCTACTTTGAGCACTTAATAACATAATATAAAGTAAATACCTTGATATTTAATTATTTTCTTATTAATTTTGTAATCTTTTCTACTACCGTATACTTCAATTAAAACACCCTTAACAGCTCAACAATTTATATAAAAATAAAAAAATTCAATAAAAGTTGCTTAGTTTATTGAGGGCAACAAAAATACATTTTTAAAAAATTCATGGTTTCGTTTAATAATCTCAAGATGCATCCCGGCGGCCCTAAAGGGGCCCGGGGAAATATTGCACATATCACAGTTTGGAAGAAACTTTCCCCCAACAAAATTTAGAAGACAAAGCATTCGATTCTATCTATTCATTTAAGACAGACCTGCAGAACTGTAGCTCCTCAGAGCGACTGCCTTACTACCCCTTCTTAGCTCACCCACCTTTTCTACCAGCGCGGTCATGACGTTCTAGTTACGCTCGGCTGCATCCACATTCATTCTCGCGGCGGCAGGTATACAATACGCTATCAAGAATTACAAATGAACAGATGATAAAATCCTTAGGAACATACCTTTATAAAGTAAGAGAAAAAAGAATGAGGTAAATACAGAAGTTAAAAGACATGTAAAATAAATTTTAAAATGTATGTGTGCATCTAATTTAATAAGAACTACCTATGTATATATCGTACTATTACTAGTAAAGCTGATTAAGTCCACTTTTTGTGTAAAATAAGCTAAGCACAGTCTCCGACTTATCTTTCCGTGCTCTATATTCTACTAAAATGAAATAAGTCCGAAATGTTGCATGCAGGCAACAAATCAATTACTTTATTTGAAGAATTTATTATGACTTTCCGTACATTAATAAAGTTTTAATTCCTGTATTTACAAAACTTGCATTACTGGTCTTAACTGGTTTTACTAATAGCTAATAGGATGATAAATAAATTGTACGTTGATAAGCGAGTGATAGCTATATGACCGGATGTCAATGCTGTCATTCATCATTGTAACGCACTCCAGCCAAATGAATGAATGAATAAATAAATAAATATAAATAAATAAATAAATAAATAAA
Source organism: Periplaneta americana (assembly GCF_040183065.1). NCBI lineage: Eukaryota > Metazoa > Arthropoda > Insecta > Blattodea > Blattidae > Periplaneta > Periplaneta americana. The sequence continues at coordinate 91,637,505 of NC_091121.1, forward strand.
ATAAATAGCGTAATGCAGTTTAAAAAGAACTGCAACATGGCAAAATCTAAATCCATGCAGAAATACTACTTCAAAAGGAAATGGGAATATGATTATTTTGTTGTTGAAGACGAAAGAATTGCTTGTTTACTGTGTCCCATCCAATTTATTTCTACTCGTCATTTCAATATTAAACCACATTCAACAAAGCCCATATTAATAATTATGGAAAGCACAAACTTTCGGGTAAGTTCATTATTACGAACTATATATTGATTATTTATTTATATACTGTTAAATTATGGACGTCACTCGTTGTTTTCGTTTTGAATTAAAATTAATAGTGACTTTCAAGGTTCATTACTTAAATGCTATAAATTTATGTTTCCGTAGGTGATGATAGGAGGAAAGTTTTCGAAAATCTAAAGCAGGTTAGGTGCAAAGCAATCTCAAAGAAACTACCGACAGTAAATCTAGCATAATTGTAAATCTTGAAACGAGATAACGCATTATAAATACAATGAATTTATTACAATCCTTTTTGAAAATTACATGCCGCCGCTGATGGACCTTTGCACAGGCAGAGAATGTAAACAACTCTACGCGGAAGTCGATCACCCCCAATAGAAGTGGAGTGAGGCTGATGTCATATTTTCCCTACTTACGGGTTCTGCTGGCCTGATTCAAGAGATATTAATTAACTTGTAACACTTTACGTGGGTCACCCTGTATACACATATATACCTACATAATATGCTTATGTGCCTTGAATTATAATTGAAGTTCAGCAAAATGAAGTGTAAACAGTTGTATCATTCGCAAGAATATGAGGAACTGAAGTTTTTACACACACGTAAAACAATATGAGAACGTGTGCATCTTTCCATGACAACATTTTTTTGTATTCATATCTAAAATAAACTTATTTAAAATGACCTCTAAAATCAAAACTGAAGCTAAGAAGCTATGAGGAAAAGGCTCAGAGTTCTAGTTAAATAAAAAAGAAACTTAAGTTACTAGACAACAAAAGAGCCCAAGGAAGCAAACAGAAAATGTGAAGAAAAGCTAAATATTTACATAAGAAACAATTGAGGTTCTACTGTTTGAAGAAAAATTAGTATTCATTTTTGGAATTATATATTAAAAACAAAAACGATAAAAATAAATTTTATTTTAAGCTCCTGAATCTCAAATCGGAAGAAGAAGAAATGCGGTGCATAAAAATATGTAGGCAAATTATGTACCGAAGAATACGATAATATGTTATTTTGAAAGACAAAATTGGTCATAAGTAAGCAGTTCACATTTATGAACTCCAAATTAAAAGGTAGACTGTTAAATATTTCGATAAACAATGCTGAAAAGATTGAGTACTTTTAAATCTGATCTCTGAACAATAGTTACGTTACTACGAGGACTTATGTATAGTATAAGGATAAAATATGCAGATTCAATAATAAAGAATATGTAGACAAACTGAATTCAGATGATCTAAAACTTAAACAGCAGAATAGAGAAAATCTAGAGTGTTTTCAAAATACCTGCCACGCAACATATTACAACACTTCTTTCAGCTCTAAATACTTATTCACTACATGACTATTCCTCTGAAAGTTGAAAAACGGCAATAATTATGCGTACATGGACGAACAAAACAAGTGTGTTATTTATAAAATAATTCAGCAGAAAGATGCAGGCGAAAGTTCTTGCATATATGTATGGACCATTATAACAGGAAATATTTGTGAATTACGGAATGGTATTGTAGGTTTTACACTGAATGTATAGGCTATATTTACTATGTTAGAGATCATTAAAAAAGAGAATATGAAATTCCAATACACAGCATTAATAGATTATCAAAAAGCTTTGGACATTTGATCGCTCTACGCTTTGGAAAATATTCCGACGAATGGTAATATCAGGAAATCTCATTAGAGTTATACAAAACACATTGATTCCTTAATAAAAACAGTCAAAAGGAAATAGTAATGAATGTAGAGTAACATCACAGAGAGTAAGACAAGGATGCACTTTGACGCACATACCATTCAATTTATATATTTCAACCATCATTAATTACTAATGGTAAAGATAATTACGAAATTCATGTATTAAAAATATGAAATAATTATTTAAATGCTTTACTCTTTGCAGTCGATCAGGTTCAATTTGCAAATTCATCATCATCATCATCGTCATCAACATCATCATCATCATCATCATCATCATCATCGCTTAGGCCTCTGTTCATTTTTTTTATTTCATTTACTGTATTCCATAGATCTTTCATTGACATTGAAGCTTTAAGATGTAGAACAAATAAAAATTTTACAAGTTTATAATTTTTTGGCGAAAAGTGAAGTGAAGTGAGGCCGAGGATTCACCATAGATTATCTGGAATTTGCCTTATGGTCGGGGTAAAACCTCGGACGAATACCCAACCAGGTAATCAGACCAAACGGGGATCTAACCCAAACCTGAGCGCAGTTCCGGATCAGCGAGTTTGCCGACTGAGCTACGTTTGTGACTCTACAAAAAATAGTCTATACAGTAGGCCTACATAGCAATCAGATTATTCAATTTACAAACCTAAACAGTTATTCACAAATTGAGCTATAAAATATAATATTACATATCAAGGAAGTTAATTCATTTCAATCAGTTGAGATATACAACAATTTATAACACATATCATACAAATTGCTTCAAGTTACAAGCATCAACAATTCATCAGTTGAGCTATATAGGATATTATTCAATTTAAAACATTTACAATTCATCAGCCAAGTTATACAAAAATATATAAAACATAGTAAACAAATTCATTCAATTTACAAGCATACTTTTGTTAAGCTATACAAAATTGTAGCTACATTTCATATCAAGTAGAATAATTATTCAATAATTCTGATCTGAAATTTCCGTCTGTTTGGTGGACGTCCTTGTAGTCTCTTCCCCGTTGGCTTGTATTTAGTATCTGTTTGGGAGTCTGGTGTTTTCCATTCTTTCAATATGTTCAAAGGAATCATCATAGCAATCTTTCACTTTTTATTGAAATTATATATAGTTCTTTCATAATGTCTTCAATTATCTTTTTATCTATTATCTTATAACCTGCCACAGCACTTAATATTCTTATCTCTACTTATTTTATCTGTCTGATGTCTTTTCTAGTTAAAGTCCAGCATTCTCATCCGTATAATAGAGATGGTAAGGTTAATACTAAACAATATTGTAACGTTTATTTATACTTTTAATCGCCCTACAACAATATGCATTCCACTCAACACAGCAACACAATAGTCGTTATTGCACTCCACACGACGAAAATGACAATACACGTGTATTATTGAGAAGAACTCCTAATTTCAACTAATGTTCACAAAGCACTATGTGCAGAACAAACCTGTCAATTCTCAGTTCACAGTTCGTTCGCCTTGGCTAGTTCTTCTTGCTCACTCACTCAAGTTCACTGCACGTCGAACCCAAGCCTTCCAGATGCGGTTCCCTGTACGTCGAAGCCAAGCCTTCCAGATTCGGCTCCCTGCACGTCGAACCCAAGCCTTCCAGATGTGGTTCCCTGCACGTCGAACCCAAGCCTTCCAGATGCGGTTCCTTGCACGTCGAAGACTCACTTGTAGACTTACTGAAACCAGGACGAATAGAAGGACTCCTGCTCAAACTAACTGACTTTCTCGCGACTGACTGACTGTCGTCGGCAACTCGCAGTGATATTTATTTACCACGAACATCTAGAATGTTCTGCGTCGCGAAGCTTCTGGACCTCCACAAGAATCCGTCTCCAGATGCTTCCTTACTTCCTCCCAGTCAAAGTCGCCTTGTCTTCCTCCTTGCTCCGTATCGCTACTAGCGTCAGGGGTTCGTGTTTCCGTTTCCCCGCGCCTTCCTTCTCGCCAAAGATGCGCGCAACTCCCTGACACGACCAGAACGCTCCAGACGGGTGCCACAATATTTTAAATAGTATTTTTTCTGTTTTATTTTAATAAGGTTCGTTTAATTGTACCAAATAGATAATTCAGTCACTACATTATAGGTTATAAGTCATGGTTAGAGCTCGAACATTGCCCTATTTTACTATTTTATTTCAGACTATCTAAGTTAGGGAACCAAACCAAAATCCCTATTAGATAATTTAAAGCACTTCTCCAAGTTTTATGGTGTCTATAATTGCCTATTGTAGGAATAATAGCCTATTTTAAGAACAGGAGCCTGTTATAACCTATTTTGCAAAATTTTATAAGTACTCTAGAGTGTTCTATGCACATACCAACATGGTTCGACAAACATGTACAGTTTCCCTGAAAAAGGATGAGACGATTGAATATTCCTAAGTCTCAGATGTAAGACACTGCGCATGATCGGAGACCAGAGCACTGATACACAAGATAACGAATATTGAGTTACTTAAATTCAGACTATTTGGTTTGTTACTAGCATCGTTCCGAAATTCACTTCAAAAACTGCAAAAAATATGATAATATTACGTAAATGAAAGATAAATATATACATAAATCGTGTAGTTAAATCGACAATGGACCTTCATGACTAGATCGACACTCCATACAGAAAAGAAAGCTTTCATGTCGTTTCAATAGCTCAGACGGTAAGACTTCTGCGTGTTGTGTAGAAGAGTGCGAGTTCGATTCTTAGTCTATACAACGATTTTTTTTGTCTAAATAACGTTGAAATAGCTAAGTAACGTTGAAATAGAGTTTTACAAAGTCCTGAGATTAAGCGTTAATGATCGCAAACAATACATAATTACAAGTTATAATATTATAAACGTTAATCTAATGAATGCATTTATACACACACATATACAATGTAAATGCATATATATTAAAAACTAACAATTAAAATGAAATTATAAAAATATATATAATAATAGACAAACTTTTACAAAGGTTTAATGTCCTTAGGCTATGTAATTTGTTGAGTAATTATTACAATATTTTATTAATAGCTTTCCCATATGTGTAAGAGATGCACTCGCACAAAACAATTTTTGTTAAAAGTATGGCTTTAGATTATTTCATTCTCACACCTTCAGTTAATTTTAACTATTTTATCTACGTGTTTGCAATAGTGTTTAATTTAGTATGCATTCAATTTTATTCATGTTATGATTGAATGGAAAAGCACTGTTGCAGTTATTGACTAATTACATATATTAATACTAATTATTAAATGCATCTGTTAAGTAACTAATTGCAGTATCTTTTGCAAAATCTTGAATGTTTAAGTTGTCAATAATATTTCTGTACTATATACTATAATACGTTAAAAGAATTTGCAATAGATTTGGGATCCTCTACTTTATAATCATTGGTTTTAGTGAAAAAATATGTTCTTTCTTAGGATATCTACAAGTTTAAATTTAATAATATTCCGAATAGATTTAATTGCATTATCTGAATTTTATACTTTTCTATTCAAATATGTTCTATTTCCCTCTTTCATAATTTTTGATAAATTACACTGTACTCCTTGCAGTATTTAAGAACATGAGGATCATTACATTGCAACTCATTACATATAGATTCTTCTTTTTAATACATGAGATTTTGAAGTCCCTGCGTTATCTACATGTTTTTACTTTTGAATTTTTTCACAACATTGAGTGGAGAAAATCCACTGAAGTGATTATGAAATTAAGTGAAAAATGCAATACATTAACTCTTAATATCAGTAGCACCAGTATCATATACGTTTTTCCAAGATTCATTTTGTAGACATAAATGTAAATAATCATTAGATACAACATTTACGATCCTTTCTTAGTTTTTAAATTAATATTCTGAAATTGTTCAGTGACATTGGAAACACTTCGGATTTGTTTATCATGTTCAGACAAGCCATTGATTATAGGTTCTGTCGAATAGGAATTCAGTCTAATTCTGTGTACAAAACATTTATCAATGGCTGTGCTACTTCAGCTTAGATTTAATTTGATTAGTTTCGCAACAGTTGGACTTCCTATTATATCCTGTTATTTAGATATTTAATTTAGGGTTGATTTATTAACTCTTACTATGCAAGATGCCTCTTATTTCAATAATTCTATATCACGTTAAATAGTCATTGTCTACACTAAAGTATTATCGTCATCCCTCATTTCTCATCGTAATGGCGAACCGACGTGACATGAGACAGAGAGTTATAGCTCTAGTTGAGGCTGGATATGGGGCTAGATCTGCTGGCCGTTTGGTCAGTGTTCCTGGAAGTACAGCCGCGAGGTGGGTTATCGTTACCAAAATTTAGGGGAGGTCGAAAATCGCCCTATTCCTGGGCGTCCGCGGATTTCTTCATTGGAAGAGGATGCTCTCTTATTCGAGACAGTTCGACAGGACCCCTTTCTGACTGCTAACGAAATAAGAGCAGTATCTAACTTTCTCGGCTCTTCACAGACTGTGATCAGCAGGTTGAGGAAGCGCGGTATTAGGAGCCGGAGGGCTGCGCAAATGGAAATATTGGGGGAAGCACAAGCTGTCGACCGTCTTGCCTTCGCTACCAATCGAGTGGATTTCGATTGGAGAAATGTAATTTTCTCCGACGAAACAACCATCTCGAGTGATTACGAAGGTCCTGTCCATGTCTATCGTGAGGATGGTCTCCGACATGACCAGCGCTATGTGCACCGACGTGAAAGATCGGTGCGCTTTAGCATATCGTGTTGGGGGTGGATGTCTTACGATGGACCTGGCGTTATAGAAGCATCTATGGCCGGTTTAATGCGGAAACTTACGAGCACATTCTGGAAAATATATTCCTTCCCTCCGCCCGAGAACGTTTTCCCGAAGGAACATTGCTCTTCCAGCAGGATAGCCATCCCGTGCACTATGCTGCAAGCATTCAAAGATGGTTTCAAAGGAGACCCGAGATCGAAATCATTAATTGGCCTCCGGAGTCACCTGATTTGAATGTCATCGAAAATTTATGGGTGGAATTGAAAAAGAGAAGGATAGTCCCTATGCCCACCGACGCCCTCGAAATCGAGACGAATTGTGGGATCAAGTTGTTGACACCTGGGAAGATCTCGCCGGGGATCAGAACTTATTTCACAATCTCGTGACATCCATGCCGGATCGACTTAGATCTGTAATAGAAGCTGATGGCATGTCGACAAGATTTTAAGTTAACAGGTCTCTTTTTGTTTCTTATGATTTTTGTTTGAGGAAGAATACTTTTAACTTCCAAGTAAGTTTTATTTTTTTTGACGAGGTTCAGCCAACTTGTAAAACCCAGAAATTGGGCATAAATTATTCCACATTTTTCGACAAATTAGACAGTCGAGGAACTCTGAACAAATTAATTACACCTCAATAAAAAAAAGTTTTACCCGGGATCGAACACGAGACGTTTCGGTTATACAGCGGAACCAACACGCTACTATATGAGCTACCGAGACAAGACAGTGACAGCAGCAGTCCAGAATGTAGATCCCTTAGCAGGCATTTGCCATTCGGTACAGTGAAGCAATGATATTTTGTGACTCGAGCTATGTTGTGAAATCCTGGCCTTAAATGGCAGTCTTCTTCGTGATCCTTATTCTGGTCCTTGTCCTTGTTGTGGTCCTTGTAACAATTCTTGTACTATTTCTCATGTTATATATCGTTACGTCGATATCGAGTGAACCGCGCTGTAGAACTTTAACTTCCGACGACCAAGAATCGTCTCATTCTTTTTAAGGGTAACTGTACATCTTTCGACACGGAAAATGGTCGCTCTCCTGTAGCGTGAATTTGTCTGTCGTTCAGGTTAACGAGCGATTCACACGTGAAAATATTAAGCACAGAGGTCCTACGATGAGGTCAAGTCGTAGTAGATAGGTATACAGAGTCTTTCCTAGGTGGTGTTATAAACTTTCAGGGATGATGGCGAAGGGCACATACATCAATTTGAGATAAGGAAATGACCGAGTCGAAAGTCAAGCAAAAATAGTTGTGTGGAAATGAAATAATTTTATTTCTGTGTACACCTTACTTATGTGCATTTATCTGTACATCTTACACATACTGTATTCATCTGATGTTGTTTACGTTGTCTACTTACAGTATTCCATTCAGTGCGCTGTCTGAGGGATGGGGACAGGAAACTACACTAAAGCAATGCAGATAGCGTAATGTGTAACGGACATGTTCAGTCCTGATATGTACGTCTGTAGACAGCAGTATATGTGTACAAGTTGCAGTGTCCAGTCGATCAGTCCTAGTGAAATGGAGGAGTACACGAGAGCGGAATAAGCAGACCTGATTTTCGAATACGGATGAGCCAATGGGAACAGTAGACAAGTTCACAGATTGTATCGGCACAAGTACCCACGTAAGAGATATCCGGCCCATATCATTTTTCCACGACTGTTCCAAAAGTTAAGGGAAGGAGGGCACGTGGTGCAAAATTACAATTCCATTTCCACACAACTATTTTTGCTTATAATTTTCGACTCAGTCATTTCCGGACCATGGTTCCTTATCTCAAATTAATACATGTGCCCTTCGCCATCATCCCTGAAAGTTTGTAACACCACCTCGGAAACATCTTGTATATGTGTATGTCACGAAACGGCATATTCTCACCAACATTAGCTCGCTAGACCGTACAATTGTCGTACGTAGTCTAAATCTTGGTTTCAAAGCCACAATAAATCACTACAGCAAATTAAATATTACAATCTATAGACTAAATACTAGCTTTGTGCGTTAGGCCTAGAGGCGCTAAGTTCGGTACAAGTTTGCCGAGTCTCTCTAGAATCGAAGATCGCTTTGTGGAAGAGTATGTTCTGAGACGCGCAGAGTCTTCCATCCCTATCCTTCATCTTCCTCCTCTCTCGCACAGAAACTGTTCCGAAAAACAATATAAAGTCTCAGATTCTTACATAATGTGTGTGTATCCAATGTCTAACCACTTCACTTGTGTGATTCGAGTGCCGCACATTGCGGTCAGATGGCAGAACTGTGACCAAGTTTCAAGTTGCGCACCACTTCGGCGGGCCACGCTGTGCATGATATGTATCTGTGTTAAGAGTTATGTCGTGTACTAAGGTGAGTGTATGTGCAAGTGTTCGTGTAAGTGTAGTATATGGAATGAGTGGGGAAGATGATGATGATGATGATGATGATGATGATCAGAGCTAGGTACTTCGTACCGATCGCTTTCGTCCTAAACAGGGTACGGCCAGCCAGGTGCGACGTCATCAACGCATCAAAACACAGCTACTCATAGAAATAGGAAGGTACAGTGGAAAGGAAAACAGACTCGTCGTCAAGGCAATATTCCCGTTTCTAGGAAAGAAAGACCTATTGGACATTCGTAAATGCACAGCTAGTTACATAATTATGTTTATGTACAACTATACAAATTGTTACATACATATAGAAGTAAAAATCAAAGAAGGAAATAAACTGCACACACATACGCATGCACGCACACACACACACAGTGATAGGAAATACTGTCTTTATACAGGGAATGAATCTCTCTCACATTTGCAGTAGAAAAATTTGTTGTTACTCAAAAGTATTCCATACTGCCGATGAGGCAATGTTGCATGCAGTAAAGGTTCTTAACATGAACATGGTGCACTCCAAGGGGGCCATTGATCGCGCAGATCGCCAGTTTTGTATGTCCATTTCCTGGCTGCTCGCTTCCTGAATAATGAGATCGGTACGAAATTCCTAGCTCTGATGATTATGATGATGATGTAGACAAATCTAAAAAAAAAAAAAAAAAAAAAAAAAAAAAAAAGCTTCTGCTGCCATTCCTCATCCAAATAAGTCCATATATAAATCAATTTAACAATGAATCAAAATTATAATATTAAAATTTAGATATAGACTTTTTTGCTGGAATGGAATCACGTCAGAAACTCAAATTTCCAATCGATATGATGACAAGGAATAAAAAAAAAATATATTACCACCCGTACATAATGACTGAAAAAATTGTACTTACAACAATCCCATTCGTCGCTTTTATCCGGACAGTCTGGGATTCCATCGCAGTTGCGGTCCTGAGGGACGCACAGGCGGGACTTGTTGCATTTGAATTGCCCCTCCTTGCACAGAAAGGTTCCAACCGTCTCCGTCACTGAAACAATGAAAATATTCAGGTCTAATAATGTTTGAAGCTATTATTTAGTGTTCCCGACTTCCCTGGCTTTCGGGGATAGTCTCTGAATATTTTATATTGTACCGGGCTAAAATTTGTATCGAAATGTCCATGGCTTTAATTTTTTAATGCAAACAATTTCATTGTGAATTAAATTATATTAATATACCCAAGAATCTAAAACGACCTGTAGCTTATTGAGGGAAATTCCATGTGGTAACCATGGCAATATATGCTGCCAATCGAAAGGTAAGTACGGTTCCTGTTTATAGTAGAGCTCTACATTTCATTAAGAACAACCGACCGAGAGTCATGATAATACGCGCGAACGGTCGCTCGCTTCGCAGCCTGGCTGCCGCGTGTCCTGACTCCGCTGAAAGCAAAACACCCAACTGAATCATCACGGACGACCGCTCGTCCCGGTCATATGAAGGATATCATAGACTAAATACTGTCTTCGATCGATGTGTTTACAGTATGCGCTATGGATATTAAGCTACCTGATGCCCTATCACCTGTTCAGTAAATCTAGAAAGTGTACAGGTTATCAGATGGAATAAAAAATTACAATAAAATATTTAAGTAATAATAAATTAAGAAATAAATAAAATGAAGTTTTACAAACTATGTTGTCTATAAGAATATAAATATAAAGAGCCACCGGCGTGGCTCAGTCGGTTAAGGCGCTTGCCTGCCGGTCTGAAGTTGCGTTCGAGCGCGGGTTCGATCCCCGCTAGGGCTGATTATCTGGTTGAGTTTTTTCCGAGGTTTTCCCCAACCGTAATGTGAATGCAAGGTAATCTATGGCGAATCCTCGGCCTCATCTCGCCAAATATCATCTCGCTATCACCAATCTCATCGACGCTAAATAACCTAGTAGTTGATACAGCGTCGTTAAATACCCAACTAAAATAAAAAATAAATATAAAGTATAAGCAGCTCTAAAAGAAGATAAAACAAGTATGTTCGTGTTTATCCTCTAGTTAAACGGAACAGTTAACTTATAATATTTTGTAACAGTGTTACATTCGTGATGGCATAGGACAAAAGTAAATGCATTTAAGAAACCAAGGAGGAGATTCTAGGTAAGATTGAACAAAAATTATTAATTTTAAAACCAAATGGCAATTTTTCCACTGAATCTTTTAATTTTGAAATAACTTCAGCACGAATTTTGTTTGCTCAATCCTTGCTATTTTGTGATATGGTCGTTGAATGTGGAATAATAGAATCTGCATAAATTGCCCGAGCGTCAATCATTGTCTGCTATTAAGTATATCTTATATACACTATTGTAAAAATGTTAAGCAAAGTGAACATGTAGATTTGGTTTATTTTGTTTTTTATTAAATACTAATGATTGAAATAGATTATGTCTGCTTTTGAAGACATTTGACACGCATTATAAAATCTCTGTTCTTTTTATGCAATCACATATTTACTAGGTTACATTAAACATTTTCGTTACTAATATGAGTTCGACAAGATGGATGCTGAATAACATTATTGATAATATAAAGCTTTATTTCATTTAAAGAATTGTGTTATTTAAAAATTATGTTTCCTTGTTTAAATGTTCAAATACTTCCTTTCGTCTCGTTTCTCTTATCTATACTCTAACCACGACGTAAATACCAGATCACTTATCTGTGGCACGCTAAGTATACCTCTTCATAGAACATCTTGTTATTCATCATCTTTTACAGTATCCACCTCGCGTCAATGGAATTCCTTGTCACAAAGTATTAGGGGCTGCAAGACAATAAACACCTTTAAAAACAGCTTAAAAGATAACCTTATTAGCATTTCACTCCAATCATACTGATTTAAACTATCACTGACTACATTGTTACTTCTTTCTTTAGACATCATCCTGATAGTGCTGTATTTTCAAAATTGTCTCATAATAATCTCTTTCTATTATCTAATATTATTTGAAATATATTAACATTCTATGTATTTTAGCTTAATTCTGCTACACAGTTTATTTCAGTGTTTAATTAATAGTTCATAGTATTTTGTTGTTTAATTCGTAAATAAGTCTTGTATACATGTAACTCATCTAAATCAAATTGTTGAATTCTTTGTAAGTTCATGCATATGTATATACACTTTTTGCTGGTTGAGTGGAAGAAAAGGCCTTACGGCCTTAACTCTGCCAGCTAAAATAAATCAGTATTATTATCATTATTATTATTATTATTATTATTATTATTATTATTTTCGTGCTATCTGAAATAAAAACAAACTGGTAAACTTCTTGGGTAGACTGTTTTGGGTATCAGGCATTAAAAGGTGATGTAACTGTAGTGCAAGAACTTCAAGTGTTCGCGACGACAAAGTAAACGTTTCAACCGATCGGTTATAAATCTCGATTGCATGCGCTCGAGCTTATCAATTCCCGCCTGCCTTCTTCACAACCGAGGACTGATCGGCGAGTTCGGTCGGCCGTCTTCAAGAGAATGCGAAGTAGCGAAAATTGAATATATATGACATGTATGCCTGGCGATAATGCATCTGTGGAGCAAGTATTCTCGTTGTGGTCATCTCGAAGCTCAAGAGTATCAACGTAAGCCAATCTAAACAGTAATTATTTACTTGTATATAACGTGTAAAGAAATTTCAGAGATACTGAATAACAGAAATGGCATTCTGCGTAACATTCATGGTGTGGAGAAATAATCATGAAATTGATATGCAATGATAAGTGCATATTATTAATAAATTATATCACTGAAATAAATAAATAAATAAATAAATAAATAAATAAATAAATAAATAAATAAATAAATAAATAAATATTCTTTCCAGTGTCTCCAGATAGTGTTCAAAATTCTGGTAATTCAATTATCACCACCACCACCACCACCACAACCATCATTACCCAATATCACCATTACTTAATAATAATAATAATAATAATAAATAATAATAATAATATAATTATTTTATTTTTCTCGTGATTTCTTATGGATTAGAGCTACATACCTAGGTATTCACGTCAAATACGGCCTTCTTAATGAATACTGACCATCTTAAGTCTTCATTTTTCTCGTACATTTTAATTTAAAATCAGTTGTGTTAAATATTAAGCTCGTATATTCCTGTCAATTACTTATAAGTAGATCTATAATTTGTAACACTGTATATCATGCTCAAGTCCAGTTATTTTTTAAATTATTTTCTTACTTGGTTATTTAACAACTCTGTATCAACTACTGGGTTATTTAACGTCGATGGAATTGGTGTTAGCGAGATGAGGCCAAGGATTCGCCATACATTACCTGACATTCGTCTTACGATTGAGGAAAACCTAGAAAAAACCCAACCAGGTAATCAGCCCAAGCGGGAATCGAACCCACGCCCGAGCGCAATTCCGGATCAGCAGGCAAACGAGCTACCGTCTGAGCTAAGCCGATGGCTCAGTCATGTTAAGTGTCTTGAAAGTAATTACTTTGTATATTTTTGGATTATCATATTGTAGTTTATTAGTAAGATGGTGCACACTGAGGACGTTCTTCCTATAATGAGTTTCTAGAAACAGCTGAGTCCTAGCAATTCCTGCCCATAGAACATCCCACTATTCATCCTCTTTTCCTTTCTCAGTTCCCCGTGAATGGAATTCTCTACCTCAGAAGATTAGGGGCTGCCAGACAATAACCACTTTCAAGAAAAGGCTAAACGATTTCTTACGGGCGCAGTCAAATTGAAATTATACTTGTGATCGAGCTTAATAATTTAATTTAATTTAGATATGACTATCATTATTATTATTATTATTATTATTATTATTATTATTATTATTATTATTATTATTATTATTACATAATTATCCTATTGGTGTTGTGAAGACGAAAAGAATTGTCATTGTATTATATTAATTATGTATTATATTGTCTTGTATTTGTAGTATTGTATTGCTTTGAATTGTATTGTATTGTATTAATTATGTTATGTTCATAGCATTGTAGTAATTTTTTATCATACTGGTTGAGTGGAAGAGAAGGCCGAATGGCCTTAACTCTGCCAGTTAAAATAAACCATTATTATTATTATTGCTAAAATAGTTTGCTACAAAAAATATAATTAGCATTTTTGTTTTCAGTAAATGGGAAGCAATAACACGTGTTCACTCCTGGATTTATATTGACCCATAATTGTTTAAAATCATTATATAATTCTCCTGTCGATTCTTTCTTTCAACACAATAGCGTTTAATGACTCATTTTAACGAATTTAGGATAATTTAATTAAATTTAAATGAAATTGCACGCATTTCTTCAAAATTCCTTAACAACAGATAAATTCATACTTAATTGCAAAATAGTTCTATGATAGTCAGTAATGAACTAATGATAGAGTAAGAGTAAGTACCGGTAATGTACTGTACGTTTAGCCAACAGTCAGAAAACTGGTTGTAACCTCATGACATCAATAGGCCCCACTTATGAGGCACCTAAGCCAGGAGTAAGGGAGACGAAATTTAAATTCCCCGAGAAAATCTTCTACATCCTCCCTATTCGAAAAATCTCAGATTATCTGCCTTGCATTGCATATTTATATCTCTTAATTTGAAAAATTAACAAAGCATTTCCCACTGTCTCGACTGGCTCGATTGAACCCAGCCCACAATGCTGGCCCCAGCCGGCTCCACCACAGAGCGTTGGACCCAATCTTACAGCATGGACTACTTCAGACCAAAACTAGATAACACCATACAGAAAACCAGATTATAGAATAGGTTAACTCAGGCATGTCAGAAATCAGACTCTAAATGTGCAGTTATGTGCGCGGATCGCCGGTCTGTGCAGGTTGCATCAATCAAGCGTTGCTCTTACCCGTTCTTAGCTGGAGGGGTGTACAATAATCTATTCTGCACTTCTGGGGTTGGATTAAATAGGCATTTGGACATTATAAACATACTTAGTAGAAGGAAAAAAACACAGTTATTATCAGTGTCTGTATTTGACAATTGTAATACAAGAAACTTTAGGCTTACTCAGTTATACTTCACAAAGTAGTGGTTTGTAAAGCATAATTTATTAATATGATTTTTATACAGTATTTGAAGAAAAAATGCAGTAATTTCGAAACAACAAGAAACGAACAAGTATTTCATTTTACGTAGTAGATACTAATTATTTTAAAGTAATAGACCCTACTCTTTCATTGTTCGTCAAGCATTGTTATTTACTGTGACCTTTGGTGGACAAATGTTGAAGAAAATATTATACCCCCAATTAATTACATGCAGTAGGACATTGTGAAGTTTTTACACTGAAATCATTTCTTTGCTGTATGTCAATATAAATTAATATTAATATTAATAAATATAAATTAAGCTTAGAATTTAAATTCACATATAGTTTATTTGAAAACGTTGAGAGCAAGTATCGAAAAGTTGGGAGCGTTACTCAAAGAAATTAAAAGTTTAGTTCACAAGCTGTGAAGCGACGATATTCTCTTTATGTCATATTTAAAGATTTATTAATATAAGTATATTGAATTAATATTGCAACGTGAGATGGAAAATTTGCCATTATATATTTTTCCAGAAAATTTTTCCGCCTTGCAAATAGTTGTTTTCTTCTCTCCTTACAACCTCAAGAGCCTCACATGTATTCCTCACTATATTCTCATCACTTACCAGTTTATGAAATGAAAGTCGTAAGCCGTCTAACCTTTGATGGTTGTGTTAGTACAGACTCCAAAACAATGCCATTGTCAAGTACGTTTTGCCGTGAGAGTATTGATTAAGAAATAAGCGCTGACAAATCATATTTTGAGAACTTTACTAATCTGATCTAAATTGTCACCTCACAACACTATTACCTCGACATAGGCTGATGAAAGCCTTTCATTTTAAAATGATTATTATTGTTGGCTGAGGAAAACATTATAACAATTATGTTATATGATTCGTAATTTCTCTTCTCCGTTATCTGTGAACTCCTCACTTTATTTATCATAACTCATTCACAGACACAGCCAATTCGGCACTCGTACTGAAACTGTGTTACTGAAACAAAAGCTGCTGCAGGTATTGTATAGCCCTGTCGCGTTCCCCTCCAATGCGATTCACTCCCTTCAGGTAGGAGAATAGAGAGTGCACATTGCACAGAGACAGTTGTACAATGTGCAGGGTTTTGACATGTCTGGGTTAAACGCTTTGGGGTACTGTCACTTCATTTGAATCCACCACACTTTCTATTTTGTTTTAATGTCGTGAAGTTGTGCCACAGTGGCTTCAAATAACGGCACCTACTAATTTGTATGCACATTTATGAAAATACAAATTGTTTGCAAATTTCATCTCTATTTTATGTATTTCACTTCATTTGACCGATATCCACCTCAAATTTGTTAATTAAGAGTTCAGAGTTCTGTGTCTCAGAAGGTTAAGTTATGTCTGGCCAATCTCCAAGTCTTGTAGTTATTGATACTATTACTAAGCAGGAGCTTCAGGTTCGATTCCTTCGTTTTGTCAATTAATTTATTCTTGTTACTTTGTACAGTAGTGGCAAAAAAACCGGACCGACCCTTGTAGCTGATACAAAGGAATCCTGTGCTGTGTATTGTGTCAAACTGTGGTAATTTTAATATGGATAGTGAAGCCAGAGGTATGTACTGCTATTTAATGTAAAAATACGCAGTTATCTTTGCCGAATAGAGGTAGAAATGATGCCAGATGAAAATAAAACTCTCCAAGTTTTTTCGTCTCTAAGTTTGAGGCACTGAAGGAAACAAAAGACGGTAAGAATCGAACAAATGCAATAAATTTCATTGTTACATTAGTAATACAAGATGGATTATTTTGTGACTAACAAAATTTGAATCTGTGAGTCTGAAATCAGCTACAAGGGTCGATCCGGTTCCCCCCCCCCTCCCCTACTGTACATAATATGATACGGGCATTCGTGTTGTTAGATTTAAGTTGAATTTTGTTGGATGTTAAGTTTCAGCAGAGGACTGACGTATCCCACTAAAAGTACGCTGAAATACCTCCGTACAGCGATTCACTAGCGTTCTCTCGTGACTCGATAAACTTTGGAAAGTATGGTTAGATTGCTTTAAGCTTTAAACACACCGACACATAATAATTGTGATCTTTATTAATGTTCGCAAGAAAACATTTGCTTGTGAGGTAAACTTACTTCACCCAATCTATGCTGTAGCTACATTAAAATGCACCAAACGCCTGCTTTTACTCGTATGTCAAGGAAACGTTTGGTGGTGTTTGGAATGCTACAAGCGACAACCTACGAGCGAGAACTGTCATATTGGATTTGTATCGGGACCGCAACGAGTTCGGTGGCTACCCACAAATAGCGGGAATTGCGTTCGAACTCGTCTATATGCCTGATCGAGTTTCTGTTACATATTCGTACAAATTGGAGGTTATCAATATTAGCCTGGTTTCCTCTCAAACGCGTTTCTACTTCTCATGCGTACTGGCAACTCACTGTAGCTTTGTAGCCAATGAATTTCTTCTTACCTTCCAAACTGAGCAATTGTGCCGATCTAGCGTACGTAACAGTTAATTGGCAGCATTAAGTCACCATGAAATCAAAGGTTTTAGGTTCGAATCTTCGGCATAATTCACTCTTTGCACGCTAAGTCGTGAAGTACAATGATGGATATCATTAGACCACGGAACTTTATGCACTAAAAAACTGAAAATATGCATTTAATTTAACTATGCAGTAAATATTGTTTAAGCGCTAAAAATTGGAATATATGCAGTAAAAATACACTTTAGGGATTTACTTAGTTTAATAATATGATATAAATGAAAATAATAATGTAAAGTAATAACTGTCATCAAGCAGTCATCATTTTTATTAAATATATTTTTATCATCATCATCATCATCCTTCAAGTGTTAGACTCCAGCGTTATGGTCTCTTGCCAGCGTTTGCTAGGTCTTCCTAAATTTCTTCGACCTATTAGGACATATGATAAAATCTGCCTGGGCCATCTACAGCGATCCATTCTCTTGACATGTGTCTGCCACTGAAGCCTGTATTGCTGCACATAATGAACAACAGAGTCAATTTTTAATTCCTTCAGAATATCTACGTTCCGATGATGGTCGAGAAGAGAGAGTATCCAGCAGTTTTTCGCATGAATCTCATTTCGGCAGTTGTTAGCCGTCTTTCGTCGCATTTTCTTAGTGCCTATGCTTCACTGCCATAAGCCAAAACTGGTCGTGCGAGAGTTTTGTAGATTTTCAGCCTTGTACGTCTTTGTACTTGGGAAGGTTTGAATACACGGGAAGGTTTGAATACACTGTTGATGGTTCCAGCAATTTTTAGAAATTTTGAGATTTTGTTGTCTATATCATCAGTGATGTATGATAGATTATAACCTAAATAGTTGAATGAATTCACACGTTCTATTAATGTGTCATTTATAATGAATTTGGATGGAATTGGATCTTTTCCTAAAAAGGTCATGTTTTTGTTTTCTTTTCGGTTGATATTTCCATACTAAATTTTGAAGCAGTTATTTGTAAATTGTGGACGGCTCGTTGCAGTTCATCTTCTGATGTTGCAATGATAACCTGATCGTCAGCAAACAGCAGAGTGTCGAAACAAGTGTTCCTGTTCATTTTTATTCCGGTATGATGGCCTTATATATTTTTATAAATGCATTAATTTCACATTTTACACATATTTGAATTGATACATTTTTAACTTTCCATCTCTTTTAACTTTCTTTGCCATTCACGAAATATTATGGCAGTCTAAACAGGTTATCCAGGTTCTCTACTGTGTAACTTCTCTTATATGTCAAAATTAGTTTAAATGCTCAGAAGGATCATGACGAAAATTGTACCAGAAAAAAATCTACATTTCTCTGATAAGGAAATTTGAACGTGGCAACACTGGATGTGACTGATGCATACTTATACGTAGGCTTCGTATTCCAGCTACCTAAAGACTGAAGTTAAAGACACATTGGGTATATAGTACGCCGAACACAGGTAATGCAACGGATAAGGATATAAACAAACACATCGTAGTTGCGTGTTCGTGGAGTACAGTCAACTGCCGACATTCTGAAGCTATACAAGTAACACATGCTTCAACCGGGATGTTCATTTTCGTCGTGATCTTTGCAGTGAATGCAGTAATAACATACATTCGTAAGTTACGGAACTTGAACATATGCAGATGTCACTAGAAATGATTTTATATTGCAAGAAATTCTTTCAATAGCACATGACGTTATTGGTATATAATGTAGTACAAGATATTCCTATTGTCTGATATTTTTTCGTGTTTCATTAGGATGTTGCATGTCGTTCATTACTGAAAACCCACTAATTTTCTATGTACTTTTCTAGAAATTTCCTAAAATGTAGATTATTTAATTCATTAATTGGAATGTTGGCATTGAACAATATGGTAGGTAACACAAATCCATGCTAAACGTCGAGTTAATATCTTCATAATTTTCAGATTTTCATGGTACTTTTCTTTTTAATTACGTTTAACACACTTTCTGTGCCTTTTGGTATTGCAGTGTCTTTCAGTGCACTGTTTTGGTCACTTTTACTTTCATTTTACACAATTTATAAGTTATGTAATGTTGTATATATTGATAGTGAAAATATTAGTTCAAATATCTTGAACTATGCCCTGCATTATTACACGCTTGAGCGTCTTACCTAAGTCATTTTACCTCTACAATGAACATTCAATCAGCCACAAAGATGTAGTTATTGAAATAATACGACTAGTAAGAGCAGTAATCGAGAAGACTACTCACTATGACTGCGTCCCAGTTTTGACTTTCCAGAGCAGGCCTGCACAAGGTTTGCGCTCTCCGAGCCGCCTCACAGCTCATGAGCGGAATGCAGATATTAGCTGCGCTCAGTATAGGGTGGACTGAAAGAAGGGGTGATATCGAACAAAATATACATAAAAGGAAGTACTAGTACGAGTGTTTATGAAATGAATTCCCGTTCAGTGTTTGCAAAACTATCTTGGACTATTATTAATTAATACAGAAATATTTATTTTACAGAAATAATAGAAATTTTATACCTACTTAAATGTACAATATCATTTTGTTATATTTTTATTTATCAGTACATGAAAGCGAGGTTTTATGCTATTGGCAGCTGAAAGGAACAGTAGCCTACTGATCGTAATGAAACATCAGTTACAGATGTTCGATGTCTGTCTTTATTAAAGTTGATTATACAAAACAGTTGCTCACAAATATAAATGTTGAGCCAAACATAGCAATCATTTTCACAGCCAGCCTGTGTAGTCGTGGATATTATTGGTAATGTTTAGTCTTGTAAAACTCAACCAGGCTAGTAGTATTATTCAAACGATCGTTAGCCCTTAGGCCACATTGAAGATCAATAAATCCGAGCTGTAAATCGTTAGGGGCCATATTCATAGACGTTCTTAGCGCGGGCTTCCGATGGATGATCAGCGAACTAACGTTTTTCGTATTCATAAACCAGTGTTAGCGATATAATATAATATGAATCCTGTACAAGTAATCACTAGATAGCCGGGGCTAGTTTAGGACGCTCGTAGCGCGGGCTAGCGAAATGTCTATGCATAGCACCTATATGTTTTGTTTTATTTAACGACGCTCGCAACTGCCGAGGTTATATGAGCACATTTAAATGCAATCGACCTGGCCCGGAATCGAACCCGCAACCTCGGGCATAGAAGGCCATCGCTATACCAACTGCGCCAACCAGGCCCACCTGTAACTTATATGACATTGTTTCAACTGGTGTTGAAGAATTTATTATGATAACTTTAAACTTCTTTCCAATTAAGACAAGATTTTTAATAGGTTATTTTACGACGCTTTATCAACTGCTTATGTTATCTAGCCGGTGAAATGAGTCCGGGGTCCAACACCGAAAGTTACTCAGCGTTCCCTCATACTGAGTTGAGGGAAAACTCCGGAAAAACCTCGACCAGGTAGCTTGGCCCGACCGGGAATCGAACCCGGGCCACCTGATTTCGCGGCTAGACGCGCTAACCGTTACTCGACAGGTGTGGACCTTAAGACAAGATCTTGGAACCTAGAATTAAATTCATTTTGAATTTCAATTCATATTTGCACATAATCGTTTAACATGACTTCATCACGAGCAGTTTCTATCGCTCGAAAGTAAGCCATATTACCTTCCCGAAACTGACTTACGAAAAGTGTAAGTTTACGATTGAAATCCTGTAATTTATTCAACATATCAACACTGAGAGATATTTATATTGTTGAAGATTAATATCTTTAGTATCTTTATGTCTGGACTCGCAATGACGCATTACGTTGTGTTTCTTTCTACCTTTCGAAATGTTGTGGCAGATAAAGCACTGAGTATTTACTCCAGCAGCTATGAAAAATAAGCATTTTCCCATGCAACATTGAAAGAATTTGCCTGATCACTACTTTTACGTCTTTTAGATTCCTCCATACCGTACTGTAGCAGTAGAACAACGTGAAACAGTTACTGAAAATACGCACTGCACTCCACTAGATAGCTGAGTGGTCGTTTCCCTCTCCTCTACCTATAGCGAGTCTTGTCATTCTGACGTATCTTCCTCTCCGATTCGGCGAGCGGAAAACACAGCTCTCCCGCTCGGAAGGAGCGCGCGCGCTCGTTGAGCGCTGTTTGTGCAGGTATGTTCTAGAGAAAGAGGGCAGAGGATGCGTAACTATTTTGTATACGAACGTACTTGTACCTGCTCTGTGATGTCATATATACTTCGAATGAAGCAATTTTATTCCAGTTTATAGGTAGCTGGAATACGGAGCCTACTTATAAGCCTGGTTGTACAGTAAAACTTTTTTAAATGAAATCAGTGTTTCCAACCAAGGAACAAGAACTCCCCCTATATCATATTAAAAATCCCCCTAAAATTCAGAGAAACCCGTAAATTATTTAATTTGTATTTGAAAAAACGCAATATAAAATTGGAAGATGTGATTATACATACACAATTAAATTTTAAAAAAATATTCACACATCATGCACACTGACATGCAATAGAGTGTAATAATCTTCGGATTTCTCATAATTCGTCCTCGCAGTACGATCTGGTGCATAGGGACAACATTGTGTTCATTTTGCAAGTTTTTCCACAGTCACGTGAGCTATGAATAACTTTTTAGCATTAAGCTAATTGTCTGCTTGCCCGAGTAAATGTGTGCACTCAGCAAGATGGTGATTTTGTTTGTTAAAATAAAACATGTTTGCAGAACCATGTATTCTTTATTTTTACTGTGCTGTTTCCGTTTAGAATATGTATATCGTCGTTCCTGCAATAACTCCTATGAGCAAAATACAAAAGGTTCCAGTAGGAAGAAAGAACACATTTATTCATCGTATGGCAGCCGTACGTACGAGACCTGTGAATTCTTACATTTTCGAAACACAGAAATATAATTACATATAGGAGACTTTATTATTTTCTGTATCACTATTTAAGTTATTTAATAGAGCAAAAATCTGAAAATCGATAAATGTGTCACATAGGCGTTATTGCAGGAACAACAACGATATGTATTCAAATTATGAAAGCGTTGGGTGCACTGATATCCAATATATTGTAAAAAGTAACCGCAGGCCATCGTATTATCATCCGTTTTGAAGTGTAAGTTCTGGCGAATACAGATTCTTTATAGGAAACAGTTTATATAAATGTAGATATGAATGTTAAATTTGTTACTTATTCGTGTTATGTGTAATATTTAACAATGAATCGTGGTATGGAAATTCCCAATCCCACATTTGCTTTGTGACTGAGGAAAACCATTAAAAACTCCCAGTCAGATTGGTTGGCCACAGAGTTTGAACCAGGGACCTCCAGAATGCGTGTTTCAAACGTTACCGACTGAGCCAATTCGTCCGGTTTATTGTTTTATAATGCTGCCATAAAAAGTAAAGTATGGAACACGTTTATAATGTTATATAGTTACTCGTCAAACTTAGGAGACTCGCTCGCTCGTTTCCTAAACATTGACTCATACCATAAAGTGCAACATTATAAAGTTGTTTCATCATAAGGTATTCTTTGATTTGTGTATGTTTACTGAAATACACGAGTAAATGTTCAAAGATACGGTTACAGAATAGATCAAAATGCTGATTCGCCTTTGGCTACCCCTACAGTTAAAATAATACTCTTTGATATTTGCGTACACAGGTTTCCTTTGTGATTTTTTCCCTTTTAAAGGAAGTGTACACCGTCACTTTTATTTAGATTTAGTTGAATCCGGTGGTTGTGTCTCAAATACTTCGATCTAGCAGTGGACAATTGTAGGCTATCAATTAATTTCACAAAGGGAATCGCCGGGAGCAACATAACCAAAACGATTATTGAATTCGGTCACAGTTCCAATAATTCCTGGAAGTCGTGAGAAATAAAACACACCCATATAAAGCGAAAATGATCTCCAGAAAATTGTCTATGGTGAGGAACGGAATGTAGAATCTTAGAAAAAATTATAAGTAGGAAATATGCAACGCATATTTTTTTGCAATCTATTACTTTCTTCTGCCCCGAAATTGTCTTCAGTTCACCATTCCTTCAAGTGTATCCTTCAGTAGGCAGTTTCTTGGTCAGTTATCCAACCAATCCCTTTTTCTCTTCCTGATCAGTTTCAGCATCATTCTTACTTCACCCACTCTTTCTAGCACAGCTTCATTTCTTATTCTGTCTGTCCATTTCACACGCTCCATTCTTCTCCATATCCACATTTCAAATGCTTCTAGTTGTCTTCACTTCGTCGTAATGTCCATATTTCTGCCCCAATTCCACACTCCGCACGAAACACTTCACAAGACTCTTCCTTAGTTATTTTTCCAGAGATTCACAAATGATGTTCTTTTTTCTACTAAAATCTTCCTTTGCCATTGATATTCTCCTTTTCACTTCCTGGCTGCAGCTCATGTTACTGCTTATAGTACATCCAAGAATTAGTAGCTGTTCACTTGCTCCATTGCTTCATTTCGAATTCGCACATTTATACTGTTTTTTTTTTTTAATTTGGGACATGAGAGGAGCGTTGCGATCTGAAAAACAACTGAATGTCACATAGCGTGGTAGACCTATTGCTATGGTAACAACGGTTGAGTTGCCAAATTTACCGTTCCCACGTGGCGAGTGCTTAATAGCTCTCTTGGCGACATTTATTGTGCACACAATGTTAGTATTGGTACGTTTCGTCTTTGATGTTAAAATGTTATGTTTTATTTAACGACGCTCGCAACTGCAGAGGTTATACCAGCGTCGCCGGATGTGCCGGAATTTTGTCCCGCAGGAATTCTTTTACATGCCAGTAAATGTACTGACATGAGCCTGTCGCATTTAAGCACACTTACATGCCATCGACCTGGCCCGGGATCGAACCTGCAACCTTGGGCATAGAAGGCCAGCACTATACCAACTCGCCAATCAGGTGGACTTCATATTTGATTCTCTGTCGATTTTTGTATTGTTTTCTTACCTTCGTGTCAATTATCAATGAATGTTTTAACGTCAGCCACCTTAATGTCAATTGCTAGATTCCATCAGCTGACAGCATGGAGTCCATATTGGCAACATAGCACTGTAGTTCTAAGCTCGGCCGCTTAACTGTCACGTCCCATCTTTCAAAAAAAAAAACAAACAAACAAAACAAAAACAAATATATCTTCTTCAGTTTTGTTCCGATAATCTTGGTCTTCGTCTTATTTGCATTTATCTTCATCCCATACCGCTCACAGCTGTCATTTAGCTCCAGTAGAATGTCCCTTAGTATCGTCCCCTCTTCTGCTAACAACGCCATATCACCAGCAAATCTTATGCACTTTATTCGTCTTCCTTCTACTATCACTTCTACTATCACTTCTTCTCTGAAAACAGTTCTTCACTAAATCCTCCAAGTAGTTGCTGAACAGGTTAGGTCAGGCATGTCAAAACCCTGCACATTGTGCACTGGTCTCTGTGCATCGTGCAGTTCCTATTCCCCTACCTGGAGGGAGCGAATCGGCTTGGAGGGGAACGCGACAGGGCTGTACAGTACCTATAGTAGCAGATCAGCTTTTGTTTCAGTAACACAGATCAGTACGGGTGCTCATTGAGCTGTGATTGTGAATGCGTTATGGAAAATAATGTGAGAAGTCCACAGATATAACGAAGAAGAGAAATCACTAATCATATAACATAACTGTTATGATGTTTTCCTCAGCCAATATTAATTACTGTATTTTAAAATGAAAGGCTTTCATCATACCATGTGGACCTAATAGTGATGTGAGAATTTAAATCATATTAGTAAAGTTCTCAAAATATGATATTCGCCTGCACTTATTTCTTAATTAATACTCTCACGGCAAGACAAACATGACAATGATGTTGTTTTGGTGTCTGTACTAACACAGCCATCAATGGTTAGACTACTTACAACTTTTATTTGATAAGTTGATAAGTGATGAGAATATAGTGAGTAATACATGTGAGGTTCTTGAGGTTGTAAGGGAAGAAAGAAAGCAACTATTTGTAAGGCGGAAACATTTTTTGGAAAAATAATACATAATGTCGAATTTTCCACCTCACGTTACTATATTATCTTAATATACTTACGTTAATAAATCTTTAAACCTGACATAAAGAAAATGTCCTCGCTTCACAGCTTGTGAAGTACCTTTTTAACTCAATTCAGTAACGCTCCCAACTTGCTAATACTTGCTCTCAACGCTTTCCAAATAAACTCTATGTAAATTTAAACTCAAGCTTAATTTATCAAATTTATTAATAATGTGAATTTATATCAATATACAGCGAGGAAATGATTCCAGTGTAAAAGCCTCACAATGTCCTATTGCATGTAATTGGGAGTAAAATATTTTCTTTCTTAGCATTTGTGCACCAATGGTCCCAAATAATGCTTGAGGAACAATGAAAGAGTATTACTTTGAAATAAGCAGTACCTACTACGTAAAATGAAATATTGTGTTCGTTTTTTGTTGTTTCGAAATTACTGCAATATTTATATTTTCTTCAAATACTATATACAAATCATGTAAATAAATGATTCTTTACAAACGACTGCATTGTGAATTGTAACCGAGTAAGTCTATTGTTTCTTGTGTTACAATTATTGTCAAATATAGACACTGACAATAATTGTGTTTTTTCCTTCTGCTAAGTATGTTTATAACGTCCAAATGTCAATTTAATTGAACACTAGAATCGCAGAATAGATTCTTGTACATCCCTCCCGCTAAGAACTGGTAAGAGCAACACGTGAATGACGCAATCTGCACAGACCGGCGTTCCGCACACATACACTGCACTTTCAGTGTCTGATTTTTGACATGCCTGGGTTAGGTGATAAAAGGCATCCTTGTACTCCTCTCCCTATTTCACTCCCACTAACCCTTAGCTAGTCACAAGTGCTTAACCTTCAGTTGTTGGTGAGCAGTTAAATGGTGGAAGATGAGCCGCGTCGGTACAATTCTCGCTGTGTGTGTAGTAAAACAGTGGCATACAAAGTATTTGAAAATGGCGCGCAGCGTTATTTCAACACTGAACGGAAGGATAAATACCAGTATTGTTTTTGTGTTAAGTCAACGCAAGTCACAATGGAGATTGGATATGCAGTGTAATGAATTTTGTGAACGTAGGAGGAGGGTATATTTTCCATTTTCTACATTTCTTCATCTACAATTATAGGGTTTTTTCTTAATAAAGTCATTAATAAAACTACACATTGTACAGGTTCAAAAAAATTGGAAATCAATTTGGGGCCCATTTTGGGGCCATAACTCAAAATTTGCAGTACTTCAAAAAAATTCAAATAACTCCGTCATTTTTGTAGATAGAAGCCTAGTTCTTTCACCATTATGTCCCTAATACATCATGCTACAAATCTACCTGTTGAATTTTTATATATTTAGTGGTTTATCTCCTATCATAACCTGAACTTTACTTTTCAAAAAACAAAATTGTTGAAAATTAAAAATGTTTTTTTTTTCAATAACAATTGCATGGATAAAAAATTCATCAGACAGAAACAAGCTTCACATACTCATGGATACACAGTAAAAATTTCATAATGATAGGATCTTAACGCCCAGAGTAATTAAACGTCAACTGTGTCAACTTGCAGGAAAAGCAACTTTAAGAAAATCACAATTAAAGTTTACATGTGTTTTCTTAGTACGCAACTTACCACAGCTGAGCTAAAACTGTCCAGGCCCGTACGTTTCTCCTTCCTCTTCCTTTCTTCTTTGTTCTGCATGCAGTTTAGCCTGTTTTACCTTCTTCCTGTGCATGTTATAGGCCACTACACGCTGTTTTTGTCTCCGGTATTTAGTTCTGACATCTTGCACTGTAGCTAATGTAATGGATTTTCTTCCAAGTGAGTTACCTAGATGATCTTGTTTAGACAATTCTGTTATGGCACACCCAAAGTTGTACTGAGATACAGTCATACACACAGCTATGGTGATTCTTCTTTTGGTCACAAATGTCTTCGGACAATGTTCCCAAATCATGTGGTGAAGACACTCATTTGCATTCTGAGTCCTACCCAACAAGCATCTGTCTCACAATAAATCTGCTGCCAATCTTTGAAACACAGGTATTATTTTGGTTACCACTTTTTCAGAGAGTGCAGGTTTCGTTGTTTTTTTAGTGTGAGATCCTGGTTTTCTTCCCTCTGCAATGTCTCTATGGTAGAAACACCAGTTTCTCTTACCGTCAGGATCAGATGTTCCAACAGGACATTTAGTGTGTCGTGGAACTTGATCTGTTGATCGATAATGGTCCAGGATGGCACAGATGGATCTTTTCATTTTGTCCCTGTCTCCAACGTTGTCATAAATTGTACCTCTATAATATTTGGTGACTCTGTCAATCTTCTCTACTGTGAGAGCATCCGGGGATTTTCCACCTAAACTTTCTTTTGTGGCTATATTTTTGAGGGCAGTACCCATTCTTTTTGCGACATGTTTGATGCATTCCTTCTTTCCAATTACTACATCATCCTAAACTTTATTTTCTTGAAGGTATGGAAAAGTTTTTCCATCGCCATCACTTAGCAATGTGGTATAGCGAAAACCTTGATTTTTCAAATCTATGCCATAATGTCACTGCTGCTGTCATCTCCATCTCTTGGGATGTGCCAGAATAATTTGCCTCACACTGATGCCCTTCCTTTATATAATGAAATTCTGGATCACCATGATCATACTCTCTTGAGTTCATGCTGCATCATTGACAGTGCTTCGATAAAACGTCATAATCTATAACAAACCCAGTGAGAATATCAACAACACAGCCAGCCATATAAGCACTAGAATGCCCTCTCTTGTGCCAACTTCCGTCATAACTAACTGCTATGTCTATTATCTTTTTACCTTCAAGCAATGGGTTCACTTCAATATGAGCCTTCTTCACTTTTTGTTTTGCTTTGACTAACAATTGTTGGGTACTTGTTTCTGTACCCCTTTGAACTTTTAGAAGAATGCTGTCATATGATGTGTGCGCCATTGGTTTCATATTGAGAGCAAAACAAAATCTTTGTAGGACTGCATAACCTTTGCCAATGGTAGAGATAGCTTTTACCATTCTAATGTTTACATCAAAGGTACGCCACTTTGATTTTTCCTTACACCATTCTGAATTATATACTGTGTGCTCAAAATCACATTCACTGCATGAAACAGATAACTGAAGTGCAAACCCAAATGTATTCCTGACTGAGACATTCAACGGCTGATTTCCACAAATTCTGCAAGCAGTAGCACCAATTAGATTTTGTAAACTTTGCAAGCTCAAAATCATGTAATCAGGGGCCTGAGCGTCATGATGAATATTCTGATGGCCTTCCTGCAGTTTTATTCTTTTAGGTACATTAGCTATACTTTCATCACTTACTGTTATTCGAGATGCTTGTTGAGAGGATTGTATATATTGAGAACTTGTAGGCCTACCATCATATTGTGAAGTTGAAGCAACATATTTCTGCCATCGTTTGGTTCTTACACTATTCAGAACTTTTTGCTTCGATTTTTTTGAGGGATAATAGCTTTCCCATTGTTTATTAGAATATTATATATACAATAATAAAACACAAAATAAAGTATCAAATTATTGTTATTAACAGATTTACGCAAATATAATGGGGTTACATATTCATATGCGGATGATACCGTAATTCTTTTTGGTGAACAATCTTGGGAAGGCACTTATATTAATGCGAATAATGGATTACAGGTATTTAAAGAGTGGTTTGATTCAAACGCTCTTTCCTTAAACACATCCAAAACAACTGTTGTTCCATTTTCACTAAGGTCCAGTGGTCTTCAATCTCCTCAATCTTCCTTTAGGCTCAAAATTCATCATTCAGATTGTTCTTCTCAAAATTGTGATTGTCCCATATTAATCGAATCCTCAGAAGTTAAGTATTTAGGCATTACGATCCACCAACACTTACGATGGAACAAATATATTACATATTTATGCAATAGATTACGTATAACAATTTATATCTTTGTTATACTTCGGTCATATTTACCAATTAATATTTTACGCCTCATGTATTTAGCTTTATTTCAATCCATTCTCCAATATGGAATTTTAGGGTGGGGAAATGCTTGTAATTCTAATCTCACTCCACTAATACTTATTCAGAAAATAATCATTAAAATATGCCTTAATAAACCAATTGATTACTTATCTGAGCTTTTGTTTACTGATTTTAATGTTTTGAAAATTAAACAGATTTATTATATTGCCTTATTAATCTTCATACATAAAAACCGTAATAAATTCAAATTGTATCATCATAAATATGGAACTAAAAGATCCGATTTTATACGACTAAAGGAACCAAAGTGTTTCACAAGCACAGCTCTGAGCCATGGTATCTACTTTGGTCCAAGGTTATACAATAAAATAATTCATAAATATCCAGATTTGGAAAATTTTAGTATCAGGAATTTCAAAAATAGCGTTAGGAATTTAATTTTTAAAGAATATATATTGATTTAATATGTATATGTATTTGTATGACTTAAATTGTTAAAATTGAAATTGTATTTTTAAATTTAATTTAATCCTGTAATTTTTTTTCTTGACCCAGTTTGTGTCAAAAAATTATCTTTGTGTTTATCTTTGTGTTTAGATATCTCGCTGAGCACGAGTTTTTTACTCCTTCAGGGAAGAACTAAGATTGTATTTCTGTCAATGTTATTTTATTAACAATAAACAATAAACAATATAGCTTTCACAGCACGAACCTATAGGCCTACATACAATTTTTACTCACAAAATTCGTTCTTGTTAGTTTCTTGCACTGTAGTTTACTAACGAAACGAATACCTAAAATAAATACTAAAACTAATTCACATGTACATTTCAAACCACTATTTCTATAATATAACCAAAAAATATTATCCATACAGAGCATAAAACACGAAGGCACACGCGTAATCAGATGAAAACAAACTGATGAGTGCACAGGGATAGTAAAACCATTACATCTCCTTTGGTTGAATGCTGATTGTTACTGCCATCCGGCATACAATTTATATACACTTTTCAATTCTGTAAGCTGCCATCTGTTGTAAATTTGTAAACTTTGGGGTAGAGTAATATGCCCGCTAAATACGAAGTTATATTGAAAAGTTACGAGTGACGGAAGAAGAGGCATGGCATCTAGACACTCAGTGACATAAGCAGGCATTTAAAAATGGCGTCTATTACGGCACTAGGGCATGGGAGGGAGGTGGAATTTATCTAGCATACCCTCCGCTACAATTTAGGACAAA
Organism: Periplaneta americana; assembly: GCF_040183065.1. NCBI lineage: Eukaryota > Metazoa > Arthropoda > Insecta > Blattodea > Blattidae > Periplaneta > Periplaneta americana. The sequence goes on from NC_091121.1 coordinate 91,668,418, forward strand.
AATATTTTTTTCCATTTTTTTTGGTCATTTTTGACGAAAATATACCCTCCTCCTACCTGTTTTAAGAAGGCATTTTGAAAAAGTACAAGATTATAGTGAACATAAATTCTCTGGCGCAAAATGTATTATAGTATATACAGGGACATCATTTTATTTTTTCTAACATTTCTAATATTAACCTGGCTATACATTTGGATTAACGGTTGAGAACCGGAAACATCGTTTGCTACCCCCTTCCACGACTGGAGTTCGATGATATTGCGTAAAATACAAACAAATCAATTTATTAGGTATAGAAGGAAAGAAAAGTAGTACATACATTTGCGTAAACTAGGAAATATCGCGATTTTGAGTTTGATAATTTTCATTAGGTATTTCTTTAATCGAAATACAGTACTGTATTAACAATAAGTGTTTTTGCTCACGAACTGAGCTATCCATTCGGACGTATTCATTATGCAGTATATATTATATTGTCTACAGCACATTAGCGCACAATATAGAGAATGAAGTTAAATCGAAAACAATCATAATATGGATATTTAAACACAATTTTGAAAATGGTGGCCGTTCATTTCGATACAGACTTCAGTTCTTTTTTGCATATTATCGCACTATAGACAATTCTACCTAATTTAAATTATCAGTTTCGTCCTTCGTACTAGTAACTCATGTTGAAATAATTCTGTACCTACTCTATAAAAGAGTACCCTACGTACTGTAAATTCAATCTTCGCTTCTGCCCGACAAAATTACTCAGACATGCTATCTACTGTCCGTCCAAATAGTTTTGTCGTAGGGTTGTAGAAAGGGGGGAAATCACGTGAGTTAATTACTTAACGAGGCCCTTTTATTTAAGTTATTTTAAACAGTTTTATAAAATTAAGTAGACGTCCAATTCCTAACAGAAATTAATGTTTTCAGAAAAGAACTAAGACAGCCCAGCCACTAGTCTTCACAGAAGGGCGAGGAAAAGCGGGTGGGGGAATTCGGGATGCGACGTAGACAAAAGGACGATAGTACTTGTGCGAAAATATGAATCAATATTGAAAGCTCTTTCGTCACTGGAAAACGCGAACATATTTCTGGAACGTACTGTACTCACTAACTCAGTACTGTTTACTATGACCGTAAGGCGACTTTGACTGCATACGCGGCCTTGGTCCTGAGCTGAGGACAGTTGGAAATTTACTAGTAGAGGGGGTGGAAGTGAAGTACATTAAAAAACTCAGGTACAATAAAAATTGAAGTGAAAATAAAATGATGTCCCTATATAATTTGAGCTGTACGTATTAATATCAAGCATTATGCTTTCCCTTCACTTAATACAAAAAATTATTATATTTCTCCTGTAATTCACCATTGAAATAACGCTAAGCACGCATTTTCAAATATGGACTAACAAGAAAAGCTCACAAGGTAATAATGGGTTTTCACGATTTTTCTCCCATTTGAAATAAGAAATCTCCCTAAAAATTTCTACATCCGGAGAAGTCCTAGTCTTTGAGATAATATATGATTTTTCAAAATAATCGCTTGACACTCATATGTCTCATATCTTCATTGCCATCGTGAGGAAGAAAATGGTGAAGCCACCAAATGTTTATGAATTGTCCTCAGAATCGGGGAAGCTTATTTAAACTCACCTCTTCAAGTTGTTTCAGAAAGACAATGTGATAAATTTGCAGTCCTTGACAAATAATCAGCTTTCACGTCCATGACATGTAAATATGTTTAAATATGCTGGCATAAAGCCGGGTACTTTGACAACAAACTTGATAAATTCATCACTCCTGTAGAATTGTGTTTTCATGTTGATGTACAGAATTGCTCTAAAGCTGACAGTGAGAAACTTATTTTTCTGAAATGTTCGTGGTGCAAAGTTCCACTATGTTTTGAGCATTTTTACAACAATTTCCATTACTATGATCAATACAATGACTAATTTCAGGTATGCTTACATTTCCTTATCATTCTTCATAGACTAATCCAGGCTTGGAGAACTGGGCGACAATTGTGACGTTGCGTCACTCATCGGATACGTCACTCACCCCTTTCTTCCATCCCCGCGTCATTGACTTGGTAGGAGAGGAGATTTCTATTCAGTGTCTGTCTTATGTGATTGCGTACGGGCCACAGATACGTCATTCAATGCCGGTGGACTGTGGACGGGGAACCAACGCTTTCTCCATGCTTTCCACCCTTCTCTCGCCAGTTCTGCATCCCTGGACTTTTCTATAGTCAATTTCATGAATATTTTGAGCCTGGCGGCCCCCTTGGTGCTATTCGACAGGAGTAGGCTACGTGCTAGCATCAGCACCCCTTCTCCCTTCCTCACCTTCATCATCATCTTCACCCATTCCCTACATTACACTTACACGAACACTTAACATACACTCAGCCTAGTACACGACATAACTCTTCACAGATACACATCATGCACAACATGGCCCGCCGAAGTGGTCTGCAAGTTGAAAATGGGTCACAGTCCTACCATCTATCTGCAGTATGCGGAACCCGAATCACGCAAAGTGAAGTGGATAGGCATTAGACACACACATGTACCTGGTACGTCATTTTCATAACTTATATTATTCAAGGAGATTTTGACAGTACCTTATATAGCTATATGAGATTTATTGTCTGATATGTCTAGCATATAGTACTGTTTGTTGCATTAGCTGTTAGAGCTCTGGATTGAATAATTTGAAAAAAATTATATTATCTCGAAAATTAAGCTTTCTCCGGATGTAGTAATTTATAGGGAGGTTTCTTATTTCAAATGGAACGTATGGGGGAAAAATCGTTGTGAAAAATTCATTATCACTTGGTGAGCTTTCCTTGTAAGTAGGCCTACGCCAGTATCACCCAGGAGTGGCTCGCGTACCGTCACTAGTACGCATACCATAGTTTGATAACCGCTATTTTCGAGCATATTCATCAATATTGTCGAATATGAGGTCCTAAAATGAAAGAATCACTGAGAGGTCTACGCTTTAGAAATAGGCCATTACAACAGCTGTATAGTACAATGTACAATTTAATGTTGTTCCCTCACTGACTTAACATTGCATATATAAGGTATGAAATCTTTATATTATATATTCATTCGTGGGTATTAACGTTTTCGTCACTACGTGCAACATCATCAGATGCCATAATTGTATTCACAATATAATAACCTCTGTTTATATATATATATATATATATATATATATATATGAAGAGTCCACTGCAAGAATGATATAGAATGTGAATAGAGAGTTATATGGCATTAACACTGATAGTCATTGTCCAGTAACGATCGGAAAATCACAGTTAAGCTTTGAGCGCTAAGCATTTCAAACTTTCAATTGCTTCTCCTGCAAAATGTATTCCAAATGACATCCATCGTTCTTGCAGTGGACTCTTCATATATATATGACCTTGATGTCAAAAGTTAAAAACCTTAACCTAATATACACAAATATAAAACTTCGGGTGTGCTTAAATGTGACAGGCTCATGTCAGTAGATTTACTGGCATGTAAAAGAACTCCTGCGGGACAAAATTCCGGCACATCCGGCGACGCTGATATAACCACTGCAGTTGGGAGCGTCGTTAAATAAAACATAACATTTAAAACTTCGGTACAAGTCTTCATGGTTTAAAAAATTAAAATTTATGAAATATCATGCTAATATGTTAAATATGAAGACTTGCTTACATGAAAATTTGACTGTTTTGTCATACAAATTTTCTGTGAATATAATTAAGTAACCATTTGAACCTGAATTTTTATTGATATGTTCATGTCAAATACATAAGAATTGAATTATAATTCAGGCGTTGAAGCGTTTGTTGGAAACCATTAAGGTGTCGCATCAGACGAAATGTTTCCTGTTGTGAACGTGTTCTTCTATATTGAAATTGGTAACGTGGGATTGAATGTTATAAATAATTATTTAACCTCGATCTTCGATTTGGGAGGAATGTTGTATGAAAGGTTAGAAGATTTCCAAACTGAAAACAAATATTTACAAATGTTTGTTTGAGTTTAAGAATCAAAATGTAATAAATATGTTGGAAAATTTAGGATGTTATACCTTGAAATTATTAAGTAAGAAAATGTTACCAATGTAGATTCGATACCAAATTAAAGAATTATTTTCAAATTCAATGTAAAGGGGAATATTAAGAATTCAGGTATTAAAATTTTATAACGTGTATTATGCATGTAGATAACTTACATAATGTATAGTAGTTAATCAGAAACTTAGAGCAAAGCGGCGCCGTGGATGGCATCCGTTATCTTCTACAGAACTCTACATATGTTAATTTTTTAATAAATAACTTTTCGGTCTAAATTAAAGTGTTGCCATTACTTTTCGAATGACCCATACATGAATCTCATTAGAAACTACCAGTGAGTTAGACCTAATATTCAGTATCTGCCAATTTGAGTGAACAGAAATTTTCTGCAAAATTAACTGCGTATATCTATTTAAACTGTGACCAACGTATCTTATGTTCTGGGATAATGAAGTTTACAGATGTTAGTTGCGTAGTATGCATAGCAATTTTTAAGTGTATATGAGAAGTTTTTTGTTTATCAGAATATTGCTTATGTGTCCTCTGCGGTTTCGTTTTCTCTCAGTAAAGAAGACATTATTTATCTTTTTATAGAAACTGGACATGTGCCCCTTTTCCAGTGTTGTTCTTCGAAGCTTACTCCATGTTTGCCAATTATTGTGAACATAGGCTAGTTTTGATTTCATGAATTGGTAGTATGGGCCAGACAGCACAATCCCTGTCACGTGAACAAAATGAAACTTTCAGAAAGCTAACGGAGCTGAGTTATAGGTATACAGAAATATCAGTAAGAGAGAGAGAATTAACTGAATTCCTGGGTAAAGGTCACCAAGATTCAATACATTGAGACTAGCAGGGAAACAGCATCAGAGGAAAATAAATAAAGAAAAACAATGGCAGCCTACACAATCTAATAGACATATCACGAACGAAGTTAGACACACAAAGGTATTCCGACATCCTGTAACAGTAAAGCTGGAGTAAATGAACATTTAACACAATTTAGAGCATAAAACTGAAATATTTGATAGTTAGTATTCCGCAGATACATAACAGCGCGCGAGAGCGTCGCGGTTAAGATGTAACGCTGCAAAGCCGGAAGGTCGCCGGTTCGATTCCCATTGAAATAATAGATTTTGTCTAGTGATCTAATCTTTCCGATTACGCTATGGCTCTGGGGTTTACTGGGCCTCTAACAAATGAGTATCAGATGCATTTCCTTGGAGTTAAAGGTAACTGGCACGTAGTACTGACATTCCTAATGCCGATTAGGGCTGAAACGAGATTGGCTTTACTAAAATAAATAGCCTACATAAACTTAAACAATATGAGCATTAACAATATTATTTTAATACTTATATGCCCGACTTCAATCATTTACATAAATGAATAAACAAATCAACAAAAATAATTGTCATCTTCGCTGTAACACGAATGCAAGTGTATTCTGCTACAAATCCAACAAATTGGATTCCAGGGAGAGAAATGGAGAATAATTGTGAACGTTAAAGAACGAGAAAAACGTGGGGCACGCGAGAAAAGTTGCAAGGATGCGGAAGAAGGACTGAAAGGATAGAGAGAACATGGAGGGTGAGAGAAAAGGAGAGGTTGAATGGAGAGAAAAGGACAGGAAGGGGAAGAGAAAGGGACGGGGAGGAGGAGAAAAAGAAACAGATATGCAGAAGAAAATGACAGGTAGGGGGAGAGAGAAAGAGGAGATAAAAGGACAGGGAGAGGAGAGAAAAAGGCAGGGAGGGGAGAAAAAAGGACAGGGGAGGGGGAGAAAAAGACAGGGAGAGGAGAGAAAAAAGAACAAGGGGAGAGAGAGAGAGGAAGAACGGGGAGAGAGAGAGAAAAGGACAGGGAGGGAGAGTGAAAAGGACAGGAAGGGAGAGGGAAAAGGACAGGGAGCGAGAGAGAAAAGGACAGGGAGGGAGAAAGAAAAGGACAGGGAGGGAGAGTGAAAAGGACAGGGAGGGAGAGTGAAAAGAACAGGGAGGGAGAGTGAAAAGGACAGGGAGGGAGAGAGAAAAGGACAGGGAGGGAGAGAGAAAAGGACATTGAGGGAGAGTGAAAAGGACAGGGAGGGAGAGAGAAAAGGACAGGGAGGGATAGAGAAAAGGACAGGGAGGGAGAGAGAAAAGGACAGGGAGGGAGAGTGAAAAGGACAGGGAGGGAGAGTGAAAAGGACAGGGAGGGAGAGTGAAAAGGACAGGGAGGGAGAGAGAAAAGGACAGGGAGGGAGAGAGAAAAGGACAGGGAGGGAGAGAGAAAAGGAGAGGGAACAAGAGAAGAAAGGACTGGGAGGGAGAAAGAAAAGAACAGGGAGGGGGGAGAAGAGGAGAGGGAGTGGAGAGGAAAGGACAGGGAGGGGAGAGAAGAGGGCAGGGAGGGGAGAAAAGAGGACATGGAGGGGAGAGAAAAGGACAGGGGGGACAGAAAAGGACATGGAGGGGAGAGAAAAGGACAGGGGGGGACAGAAAAGGACAGGAAAGGGGACACAAAAGGACAGGGAAAGGGAGAGAAAAGAACAAGGAGAGGAGAAAAGAGGACAGGGAGCGGAGAGGAAAGGACAGTGAGGGGAGAGGAAAGGACAGGGAGGGGAGAGAAAAGAACAAAGAGGGGAGAGAAGAGGACAGGGAGGGGAGAGAAAAGAACAAGGGGGAGAGAAGAGGACAGGGAGGGTTGGGAGTAGTACGGGGAGAGGAAAGAGGACAGAGAAAGGAGAAGGGAAGAGAATATGGAAGGGAGGGAAAAACAGAGGAGAGAGAAAATAACAGGGAGGGAGTAAAAGAGGACAGGGAGGGGTAGAAGAGGACAGGGAGGGGTAGAAAGGACAGGGATGGAGGAGAAAAGGACAGGACGGGGTAGAAGAGGACAGGGAGGGAGAAGAAAAGGGTAGGAAGGGGAGAGAATGGGTTAGCAGAGCAGATCAAATCAGATCAGAATTGAGTAGTAACGAGGGAAGAGAGAGAAGGAACTCGGGAAGAGGAATCATAGTATTGAAAAGTAAAGAGAAGAACAATAATGAGATAAATGAGAGTAGTAACGAGGGAAGAGAGAGAAGGAACTCGGGAAGAGGAATCATAGTATTGAAAAGTAAAGAGAAGAACAATAATGAGATAAATGAGAAAATGGGGATTAAAAAGGATTAGAAAAAAGTGATTGGATGAGAAAAGGAAGGATAACTTGGGAAGAAGAGAAGTGTAGCAGGAGATAGAAAGACAGAGGAGGAAAAAAGAAGGGGGGAATAGATGTTCATTTTATATTTCATGGAAGATGTGAAACTTTATGTAATGTATATTAACTTACCTTACTCTAACGCTCGAACATTCATCCATTACAAACAACGCTCAGGACATTATCATAATCAAATTCAGGATACAATATTGCGGGATTCTAGTATTTACAACAGAATTACTCGTTATATAATTCATCGCATTATTTGGTGCGCACCGCAATCCGTAGGAAACAACAAAGTAGATACTATTTACAAACGACGCGAACAATGATCAACGTAGCAATGTTTGCTGCCTGAAACAATATAACGGACGTGTTTAATTTGTGAAGTGTAAAACACAGTTTTCATTTCAAGAGAAATTCGAAACATTAACAATTACTGACATTTCATGCCTTGCGTCTAATGATACATCAATATTTACTTGTTCTGATTGTATACTCTCATATACCGATCGTGATATGGGTAAAGGCAAAGGTAGTCCAACGCTGCGTGGGTTCAAATTCTGCTCATGACACGAATATTTTTTTGTTTTAATGTGAGATTTGGATGAAGAAACAGAGCAACGTCGACTTCACATCACGAAGTGCTAATGTGTATTCTTGAAGTGTTAGGTTGAGATGAAGTACAGGTATGGACTTAACTCTTATAGCAGAGACAGAAAGAACATTACGAAATAAAATTAATATTCTTCAAATTGATATTTGTGGTCATTTTTTATGTATATGAATCTAATAAACACACCGAACACTACATTTTTCACATACAGACACTTTACTGGCTTCTTATTGTATTGTATTTTTTTACATTCCATGATATTCGTGCATCGCTTCACAGCTAGAATATGGAACATGTAAAAACATTAATACTACTATAAAGTCTTAATTATAGCCCAGATCACATATAGTTTGCTGTTTCCTGTGTTAAAATCGGTTGCACTTTGAAGAGAACAATCGCCAGGATCGCCACCCGTCCGCCGTAAACGAACACGAGATGGAGGTACAGTCGCTAATGCAATTCAAATGGAAGATATGATGTGACTCCTTATGTAACAATTAGATGGCAGCATAGTAAACCTGACAAAAGTTGTTACCGTCAAAGCCTATAACTCGAGCAATGATCTAGGATTATAGTCACAGTCCAGTTGAAATATAATACAGAAGAGTCCACACCTGTGGAATAACGGTTAGCGCGTCTGGCCTCGAAACTAGATGGCCCAGGTTCGATTCCCGGTTTGGGGCAAGTTACCGGGTTGAGGTTTTTTTTCCGGCGTTTTCCCTCAACCCAATATGAGCAAATGCTGGGTAACTATCGGTGCTGGAACCCGGACTCATTTCACTGGCATTATCACCATCTCATTCAGACGCTAAATAACCTTAAGATATTGATCAAGCGTCGTAAAATAACCTAAAATACAGAAGAGTTTTACAATATAGTTTACTAGCACATCAGAAAGCTTTAGTATCAATACTTAATACAAGACAGAAATATCCATGAAGCGTTGTTGAATGTCATAAATTCACTTATAGATTAGACGGCGTGAGAAATTAAGTACCCCCATAGGGAGGCTATTGGAAATGTTTAACATATTCTTTTTTTGATAGCACGATAGATTTTCCGATGGACTATGAAAGTCATTTTTGACGCCTATTTATGCTGTGAACTGTTGAATTAGTTACAAAGTTTTCACGATTACATACGAGGAAGTTTATTAATGAAAAAATATACTGACAAGCCATGGCATTATTTGTAGGTCTTCGAAAGTAGTCCTACAAAATTTCCTAGATATGGTACCTACCATTATTCTAATTACTCTTTTATGTAGCAGGAATATGCTGTTACTATCTATAGAATTTCCCCCAGGATATTATTCCAAAACTCATTACCTATTGGAAGAATGCAAAGTATATTGTGTTTAAGGTATTGGTATTTACTATCTCTTACATAGATCTAATCGTATGATGACGCAGAATATCTGCATGGAAATATCATATGTACTTCGGTATTCCGTCGGATCCCGGCCAACTAGTCACTCATTACGAGTGCACCTCAGCACATGTGTGGACTTCGGTCCTAGGTTCATAGATATCTATGACGTAGTGCAGAGGGCGGCCACTAGAGGGAACCCAAGAGTTGAAACTTAAAAACTGAGACGATTCTTCCGACGCCGGGGTGGAATCCGGTGTGGCTTAGTGGATAAAGCGTCAGCACGTAGAGCTGAAAACCCGGGTTCAAATCCTGGCGCCCGAGAGAATTTTTCTCCGTTCCATTACTCTTTCATCGTATGCTGAATTTTGTTTGGGGATAATTTGTTTAGTATGATTTTTTCAGTTTAACACATTATCGATTTTTAAGCCAAGAAATTTGGTTGTTGTTGTTTCTATTAGGGATCTGTTAATTATTGTGCTTGGAATTTGCTAGGGATCGGAATGCATGTACTTTAAAGTAATAATAATAATAATAATAATAATAATAATAATAATAATAATAATAATAATAATTTATTTAACCTGGCAGAGTTAAGGCCATACGGCCTTCTCTAACACTCAGCAGGAGTAAAACTGCGTTACAAAAATGCTACAAATTTACAAAGTACACTAGAATTTTACACACAAAACTGAATAAGATGATGATAGTAATAATAATAATAATAATAATAATAATAATAATAATAATAATAATACTTACTCACAAATGGCTTTTAAAGAACCCGCAGGTTCATTGCCGCCCTCACATAAGCCCGCCATCGGTCCCTATTCTCTGCAAGATTAATCCAGTCTCTATCATCATATTCCACCTCCCTCAAATCTATTTTAATATTATCCTCCCATCTACGCCTCGTCTTCCCCAAGGGTCTTTTTCCCTCAGGTCGCCCAACTAACACTCTATATGCATTCATTGATTCGCCCATACGTGCTACATGCCCAACCCATCCAAACCTCTGGATTTAATGTTCCTAATTATGTCAGATGAAGAATACAATGCGTGCAGTTCTGTGTCGTGCAACTTTCTCCATTCTCCTGTAACTTCATCCCTCTTAGCCCCAAATATTTTCCCAAGAACCTTATTCTCAAATATCCTTAATCTCAGTTCCTCTCTCAAAGTGACAGTCCAAGTTTCACAACCATACAGAACAACTGGCAATATAACTGTTTTATAATTTCTAACTTTCAGATTTTTTGACAGCAGACTAGACGACAAAAGCTTCTCAACCGAATAATAACATACATTTACCATATTTATTCTGTGTTTAATTTCCTCCCGAGTGTCATTTATATATTTTGTTACTGTTCCTCCAAGCTATTTGAATTTTTCCACTTCTTCGAAGGCTGAATCTCCAATTTTTATGTTTTCATTTCGTACAATGTTTTGGTCACGAGGCATAATTATATACTTTGTCTTTTCGGGATTTACTTCCAAACCTATCGCTTTACTTGCTTCAAATAAAATTTCCGTGTTTTCCCTAATCGTTTGTGCATTATCTCCTAACATATTCACGTCATCCGCATAGACAAGAAGCTGATGTAACCCGTTCAATTCCAAACCCTGTCTGTTATCCTGAACTTTCCTAATGGCATATTCTAGAGCGAAGTTAAAAAGTAAAGGTGATAGTGCATCTCCTTGCTTTATCCCGCAGTGAATTGGAAAAACGTCAGATAGAAACTGGCCTATACGGACTCTGCTGTAAGTTTCATTGAGACACATTTTAATTAATCGAACTAGTTTCTTGGGAATACCAATAATAATAATAATAATAATAATAATAATAATAATAATAATAATAATAATAATAATAACTTAATAATAGTTAATTTTAGAATATTGGAACACATACCATTTTTAACTGTAGGCCCACATAAATTACAAAATAAGGAAAAGAAGTGACAAACACAGTACTGTAATTATAAAACATAGAGCACAGAAATATACCTATGTGAAACTATTACATTACTATAAAGAAACAATATTTAGATAAAACGTTTAGACAACAATATGTTCTATTTAATATAAAACTAACCCCCGTATAAGTAAAACTCGTTACCAAGAAGCGAAGATAATAATTACACTTCAAATGAAAATAAGTTAAGTACCTATTCTACAGAGTGATTTATATAGAACTGACACATTTCTTTCATTAATTGTTTCAAAACGAATTGTGCTAGCGACAACTTATTATACCTAAAATGTAGAGGAATTTTGGGAGATTAAGTAACCCCATAGAAAGAAGTCCGGCGTTGTCAAATCCGGAGATCTCGGTGGCCACAGGTTCCTGGAAATTATTCGGTCGTCATAGAAACTTGCAATTACTGTAGTTCCATGGATTCATTTGATGTATGGCATGTAGCGCCATCTTGCTGAAAATATCCTTGACTCAGCTCTACATCGTCCAGTTGCTCAACAAACTCAAAGACAAACGTCTTAATGATTTTTTGGGTGACTGCTCCAGTCGTGCTCTTACGTCAACAACAACCGTGGGAAGCCTAGATGAACGATGCCTGCCCTTTTCACTCACCAGAGATCCAGTTGTTTCCAATTTGTTTACCAGTCCCAGTATTGTGTTTCTTTTGGGAGGATTGCGAACACCAAATTCTCTCTGGTATGCCCTTTGAGTAGCTGTAATTGAATTCGTAATCCAGTATTGCTTCACAAGGAAGAGTCGTTGATTTAATGTTTACTGCATTTTCACGTTTACACAAAATGTCGAAAACAGCTGCCAACAATAGGAATAAAACATAAACATCTGCGCATCTAGTGCTGCCAACAATAGGAATAAAACATAAACATCAGCGCATCTGGTGACAAGGAATCGAAACTCCAGAACATTCTGCTTAATTTGGTGCTAAAATTGGGTCATTGAATGAATTTCCAACGGAATAATTAAAGAAAGAAATGTGTCAATTCTATATAAATCACTCTGTATTTAGTATGAATTTAAGTACTGTATTAGTAAGAAGTCAAAATTAAAATTTTGTAGGTTAACGTGATAACAAAATATAGTAAACTAAGGATAAAATGAAGTAAAATGATGTATCGTTATGACGAATTAACAAGGTACTTACTTTAAATGTACAGTATGTTAAATACAATAATATATTAATATTAGTTTAAATTACGTATTCTAAATATATTCTATTTCTAATTTAAATTTATACGGTATAATTTATAAATATAGATACCGTTACTTCAAACTCATGTCATTATACACTTTAGTGCATAATTAAGGCTGTGTTTTTTCAGTAATTGTGACGCATTTTGCCGTTAAAAATTACTTATTTCTACTGTAAATTTTTTTGTGTGGAAGGAATTTAATAATGTAGTAAATTTATAAATTTGTTCCAATTGAATTTCGATCTCGACATCGCAATGACTTCACGTAGTCCCATCTGTCTCAGCTTCAGTGCTAGTATGTACGAAACTTTCAACTGGACCGGAAAAAGTAAACCACCTCCGTCCAACACTCCGCTATCAGTCAACCTGTATCTCTTCCTTCAGGACCTGAACTTCGAAGTCTAGTTGAGTCGTTCAGAGCAGAAGTGATATAAGTCAAAAATAGATAATGAGGGTTAAAGTAAACATTCTGTAAAATACAGCGCTGAGAGGTCCCGGGTTCGATTCCCGGTGCCGAAACGAATTTTTCTCAATTTAATGGTGATAACACACAATGCCTACTTCATAGTAGTCGTGTTAATATTCAATGAGGATGGCGAGACCTCATATAATGAATATTTGATGTATTAAATGTTTACAGTTATCACAAACTGTTGTTGAATATGGCCATAAAGTCATTATAAAATATGCGCTCCTGCATATTGACTTACATGGGTTTAAATGCAGGTAGTAGGCCGTAAAACAGTACAATGAGAAGAGTTCGACCGGCACCGTGGATCGTGTCCCGGCATAGCTCAGTTGGAAAGAGCCCTCAGCGCGCAGAGCTGAGAGGTCCCGGGTTCGATTCCCAGTGCCGGAACGAATTTTTCTCAATTTAATGGTGATAATACAGCGCAAAGTAGCAATTAATATGCAATTTATTTAAACTATTAGTAGTCAGTGGATAGCAAGAAGGCCATATTAATTGCTACTTTGTGCTGTACTTCACAGAATTTTTACTTTAAACCTCATTACCCAATTTTGACTTACACCACTTTTGCTCTGAACGGCTCAGTTATGTGGCACGAGACCATTGATTAAAACATTACAAAATAATACAAGATACACACAACACAAACAAAATAACACACAAGTTTCTATAAGCGGGAGGAAAATAATTTTAACCCAAATCTCGTTGTATTAATGAGATATTCTAGGCACCAATTTAGCCAGAGCCGAGAACAATAATTACTAAACCTATCCTACCGAAAAATTGTTTTTATAATTTGAAGTCTTGAAACTACATCAAATTTACATCAATGCATTATACATAAAACTCACAAATATTTCCGTCATATACTCACAAACACAAAACCAAGGCACCACTACTAAGATTTATTTAAAATCATCCGTCCTCAAGCGAGGTTGACCACTGGGACCCGGAATTAATAAATATGAAAGATAAAGGAAAATGAAGCGAGTAAAATAATTATTCAATTTGTACATTAAAACACGAATTTATGTGTTGATATATAAATGATAGTGTAGAATTTGAAGAGAGGCCTTCAGAATTTCCATCACAATCTTCTGAACCTCATAAAAGGGAATTTTAAAGGATTTAAGCATATTACATGTACATTTTTCTAAACAACCCCTCGCTCCAAATAGTAAGCCTGTAACATCCCAGTTGTTAAGCGAAATGCTTTTTTTTTTCACTGAGGTATGGAAGACAAGGTACATATTTAGCTCGCTTGTCATCATTTATCTGCAGTGCCTGATTCGTGTCTCGTTCAAAGCAAATCGTATGGTCTAAGACCATCGCTTTCTGGGTTCTTCTATTGATGGCAATTATATCCACCCTTCTATGAGAATCATCTTCAGACACACAATGAATCTTCTCATGTACTTCCCATCCTCTGTTTCTTAGCAGGTTGGCAATTGCTGTACGGGCACGAAGGTGTCTGTTGATTCGCAGTAGCTTTCCCTTCTTACAGAACCCCAGTACGTGGTCAAGTGTTTCAGTCTCGCTGCAGCCTGGATGGCGACAATGGGTAGTACTGAAGGTTTTGCCAGGGACAGATCTCACTGCGGTGACGTTACAAGACACCTTGATGGCATTGATGTATTCCGAGGACGAAAGACACTTTTTAGAGGAGATCCAGGATTTGGCTTTGGGGCATTCTTCACATGTACAAACATCTTTGCCTTTTTTTTGTGGGAGCTGGCACCGTGAATGGAATGATGGTTTTCTGAGAACTTCTTTGAGATGTTTTCCTGTAGTTTGAGGAGTGACGCTGTTTGGAGCAATCTTCAGGCGCGTGAGAGATGTTTTCTTCTCCTCTTCTAGATTTCTCATGTGATGTAGATGTGCATCATTCACGTCTGCGAGTCACCTACAGATGTTATAGTGTTGAATACTGGCTTCCCATTCAGCTCTCATAATTCCAAGACCTCTTACGTTCTTGGATGCATACAGCATGGCATTCGGAGTGTCATCTGGGAGGGACAATATTTCCTTGATTACACTTCTGATAATTTTATCAATATTTTTCAAAAAATTTCAGGAAGTTGGCTGAGTGGAGCGAATTGTAAGGGATAAACAAGACCTGCCAATATATATTCGTTAATTATTTTCATTTTTTGGTCTGGTTTTAGCAATATGCATAGAACGAGATTATTGAGGTCACGTGGCAAATTAGTTATAATTTTTTTTTATCTAACCTTATTTCTTCATTGTCAACACCCAGGTATTGATGCTTTCTGACTTATTCTCCGAACTTTGAATAACAGACCCACGTAATGATGTAAGTTCTCCTGGCGACAGTTGTCATTTTTTAATTCTAATACATTTACTTTTGTTGGGATTAATTTCAAGGCCTATTTCTACTAGCTTACTATCTGCCAGATTGATAAGCTCTACAGGTGATCTCTCGTCTTTTCCGATTAAAGCCAAATGTGAATGCACTTACGATAGGCAGGTCAGTGTTAACAGCATAACCGTATTGCTTACTGATGTCATAATCCGTCAGATTTTCTAGTACATAATCTAATGACAAATTGAATAATATAGGTGACAATAGAGAACCTTGCGGAACACCATGCTTTACTCTGACTGGTTTACTTTTAAATACATTTGTTTCTACTTGTAGTGTGTTGTCTGTTAACAAGGATTTAAATATGCAGTATAAATTTTTGAATATTTGATTTCTTAGGACCTCATAAATGTGTTCATGTCCAATCGAATCAAAAGCTTCCGAAACGTCCAAAAATACAATGCAGAAATTCTTCTTTACCAATTTAGCAGATTTAAGACATTCATTAACTAGAGAAGCGTTACTGTGTGTTCCTGGCAAGTTTACAAATCCTCTTTGTTGAGTATTTAGGATAACGTAAGAATGAAGTTTTGAATCAAAAACTCGTTCAATAATTCTTCTAATTACTGAAAAGATTGAAATAATTCTCCACTCTTTGATGTCATTAACATCTCCTCCTTCGTGTATTAAAATTGTTCGTGGGAACCTCAGTGATTAAGGAACATAGTATTCATCAATAATGATAGAAACCTCTCAGTTTTTAAATGTCTTCAGACACGAACAGTTATTTTAACCGGATCTGGAGATGTGTCTGCTTTAATGTTGTATAAAGCTTTATGAATATCTTCTACACTCACTATTATGTCTCCTGGAACATTTTCGCTATTTACATCACCATGAAGAGGAGAGTTGTCGTTTGCTGTACTAAATACATTTGCAAAATGTTCAGTTATTACATTTAGAGGAATTTTACCAATTTCCTTTTTATTTAAATTATTCAAAATTTGTCGAGCTACTTTACGTCTCTGATTGCAAAACTGTATTGAGTGAGTTCATATTCATACTTCTGTTTATTCAGAGCTCTTTGCCGTTTGGATTATCTATTGGGTTTGCCGATAATTTATAATTATGCTTGCTTATGCTCTTACTTTGCGAGCTTTGTAATATTTAATATGTTTGTTTGAACCCAAGTGTTTAACGAGCACTGGTTTCAACCATAGTACTAATATCGACCAGAGAATTTATAACAAATTAATCAAGAGATACATTTATTTACTTTCAGCAGTTTGAATGTATAACTCGTTGCACGAATGATTGCCGATTTCGAGAGAGGCATTGGCGCTGCGTTATACGATCCATTGTTTATGTTTTAGTTCGTCTATTGGCCGCCGGCAATCATTCGTGCGACGAGTAATATGTAAGCAATTTGTTATGAGTAAAGATAGGAAGTTACCCACAGAGACTACAAGGTTAGGTATGCATAGAGTGTTCGTTGTACGCACGAGAAACATATCCCCACTCAATTGCTGCGATAAAAAAACACATTTCAGTTGTAACCTGGCCATACCTCAGGCTTCACGTCATTCATGACGCAACGACAGTCTAAGCACAACTAACCTAATATCCTCATGTTGTGGTATAAATTTCTACCTTTAGTTATGAGTAAAGCTGAGACATGTAAGATTGCAGAACGATATCAAGTTAACTGTATTGCGATGTTTGTCGAAGGTAAATAGTATGAAGGGTTGGGGGTGTTGTTGCGTAACAGGCATGCGACTCAGGTAACAGTACACATTTACGTTGTGTAGTCAACAAACCTCCAGGGTTGTATTACCAATCTTACGTAACGTATAATATTTATGACAGAATCGTCAAATATATCAACAGTAAACAAGTTGATGGAGGAATTAAGCACACAACATTTCGCAGTAAGTGGGGTAAATATCCTATGAAATTTATGTAGCACAGAAATTAAAAGTACGAAACGTAAATTCGTAACACAACATTGTAATACGAAAAAACATAAAGTACAGATAATAGTTTCAACTGAGAAAGAAGGACAAGAATCCTATGTAACTTAGCATTCAATGTGTACCACACAAAAAGACTTTTTTCACAATTTATGTAAAATGATGGTGTCAATATACCAATAAATAACGTTGAAAATACACACTGTAAAAGCTTTATGCTAAAATATGTGAAAGGGAACTCTCCAATCAATCAACTTTACGGAAATACTATGTACCGAAATGCTATTATGATGTAATATCTAGCATACGACTAAGTATAGGAGATAGTAAAATATGTACTTCCATCGAAATGTTAAATGTTATGTTTTATTTAACGACGCTCGCAACTGCAGAGGTTATATCAGCGTCGCCGGATGTGTCGGAATTTTGTCTCGCAGGAGTTCTTTTACATGCCAGTAAATCTACTGACATAAGCCTGTCGCATTTAAGCACACTTAAATGCCATCGACCTGGCCCGGGATCGAACCCGCAACCTTGGGCATAGAAGGCCAGCGCTATACCAACTCACCAACCAGGTCGACACTTCCGTCGATGAAAGCACAGATGACGCTGGACGATTTGTTGCAAACGTCGTTACGGACATTCTTCCGCCAGACAAACCCAATTAAAACCTTATTAACCTCTGAAATTCTTGAGAAAGTTGATCATTTAAATATAATCAAAGTTTTTCAAACGTCCATGACCCTCTTATGGCCAGACGAAATAAAAAATGATAATATAGTTATTTTCATCACGGATGCTACATTTTAAAAGCAGGTAAGGAACTTCAGCTACTTCAGCCGAAAGTTATCTTAGCCCATGGGCTATATCGAATACCCGAAGAAGTTCGCTCCTGCTACAGTGATGTGAACAGTTTCATATTGAATGTCAAATAAATATTTTTAAGGCACTAAGTCGTGTTGCTAAATTCAGTTAAATAGCTACTGGAGCCCCTCTACAGCCGCAACCCACTGTAATGAGATGGTGGGCATGGCTGGATGCTGCAGTCTACTTTGCTACACGTTATAAAAGGTTGTGGACGTAATCAAAACGTATGGTAGTGTTTACTGCAACAGACTCGAAGATCCAGTAATGATGACGTGACCTGAGCTCCAGTTTATTTGTCATGTCAGTGTACACCTTATTCTCTGTTGTTTGCTGTGTAGGACATCGTACAGAGTCCGTACACTGACCTTCCCCGCTCTCTCTACTTGCTACGCTATAGTTTGGGTGCGTATAACTTAACGATAAACGTCCTAGATGTCCCAGCTTTAATGACTAATTATTAATTTTAGACCTCATTTTATTGTAATTCATGTATGTAAATTTATTATGTTTCGAATCCTTCCCTGCGCACGAGACACTCTTTCAGGGGAGTGCTAGAATTTTGTTAATTTAAAATTTCTTTGTATCGTATTTTTCTGGCAATAAACCAATGGCGGCTGATTGGCTGAGAAAAGTGAAGCCGGGTCTCAGCCACTTTGCTTCCTTAAACTCAAAATTTTAGTGGTTTTTAGTCGTATATAACATATTATATTAGTTATTTCAATGAACCGTATAGAGTTGTAGAAGTAGAAAACTTTGTTATGCATATAGACCTGTCCTGCAGTAAAATTTGTTCCTGAGGCCAGGATCGCTTGTGCCGGGTCTGGCTTCTGCATTTGGTATGTTTCTACGGGTTTTAATGTTGCACTCGGAAAGCTGAAACTGAGGCACGTTTCTTGTGGCCTCGTGGCCTAGCAGGTATTCCCCCACCATCAGCCTTCACTTCTCTCATTCAGAACCCGGTCTTTTGTCAATGCCGGTCTCAAGTGTCGGTTGGGATGAGAATAACAGTGGTGAATCGTCGTGTGGCCCACTGTGGTTATGTGTTTCGGGAAAATAGAAATCGAAAGAAATGTGAGAAATAATGATGATAATTATAATAAATTCATTGTTAGAGTATCGTTATCGATAGGAAATAATATTGAAAAAAGGAAAGTTTTAAATTAAGACAGACCTACGCCATCACTGACAATTTTTCTGAAAGATAATCTTAAAACGCGAGCTTTCAATGCATCCTGGTGTGAGTAACATAAATGGGTCTCTGGTAATGTAATGCGAAATAAACTTTACTGTTGGTCTTGCTTGTTGCTGTCAAAAGAGAGAGAGAGAGAGAGAGAACAGTGTGTCTACTGAAACTTCTGCGATCTGAAAAATATTTCCAGGGGAATTTCAACACATGCTTTTTCAGTTGAGCATAATATTCGTGGCTTTATAAAAATTAAATAGTTAAGCCGACTGAAATTAACTCACAGTATAGCAACTTATTTTAAGATTGACATTATTTTTCAATAACAATAATAATAATAATAATAATAATAATAATAATAATAATAATAATAATGTAAATCATAATAAAGTGTCATCAATAATAAACATTTTGTATGGAAGGTAGCCTGCTTAAACTACTTACTACAGGCCTCACCGAGGATTTCGGTCACCAGCCGCTACTGCAATAAACACTATAATTTAATGTATGCTATCTTTAAGAGTGCTATGTGACAAAGTCTGAACCCTTTGTTGTATATCATTGCTGATCAATGTGGAAATCAATACAATGCAGAACAACAGCTTCGAAGCAAAGCTTACCTGTTGGATCGTATCACAAGTTGTAATCGGATACAGTTCAGACTAACTTAGCTTTGTTGTTGAGTTCGTTACATTGAGGTAACGGAAATGATGCATCTAAACTTTTCCTTCGATTTACTTTTCTCCAACGGTTCTCGTATCTCCTTCATGAGATGAAGTTACACAGTGTGCCTTCATGTATATAAACAACTGCAATGAACGAACAGCAAGGTACATGCACTGCTCTGACGAAGATGTAGCACTTTAAAGACCAAACATTAGCGCTCCCTACACAATATGGATATATTATTGATTTATTTAAAATGTGTCGAGTGTCTTCTACGACATCGTAATGATACACAGTTCCTATGATCACAGTATATACAGGATGATTCACGAAGTTATACCGGCGCTTACGAAGCTTGTTTCTGAGATAATTTCCTATAAAGTGTATGAAACTTTCAAATAGTTGCTCATTCACTTCCCATTCTGGGAAGTGTAAAATTTTGAACCAAATTTTTAAGGTATATACAGAGACATCATTTTATTTTTACTAACATTTTTAATATTAACCTGGCTATACCTTTAGAGAACTGGAAACACAGTTTGCTACCCCCTTCCACGACTGTAGTTCGATGATACTGGCGTGAAACACAAACAAATTACTTTACTTAGGTATAGGAGGGAAGAAAAGTAGTTCATCCATTTACGTAAACTAGGAAATACCGCGATTTTGAGTTCGATAGTTTTCATTAGGTTTTCTTTTAATCAAAATACAGCAGGCCTACTGTATTAAGAATACAGTAAGTGTTTTTACTCACGAACTGAGTTATCCATGCGAACGTATTCATTATGCAGTGTATATTATACTGTCTACAGCACATTAGCGTATAATATAGGGAAAGAAGTTAAATTGAGAAATAATCATAATATAAATATTTAAACACATTTTTTTAAATGGTGGCCGTTCATTTCGATACTGGCTTCAGTTTTTTGTGCATATTATCGCATTACAGACTATTTCATCTAATTCCAATTGCCAGTTTCGTCCATCATGTTGAAATAATTCTGTACCTACTCTATAAAAGAGTACCTTACGTACTGTAAATTCAATCTTCACTTCTACCCGACCCGCACAGACAAAATTACTCAGACATGCTATCTACTGTCCGTCCAAGTGGTTATGCCGCAGGATCGTATAAAGGGGGAAAATCACGTGACAGTTAATTACTTAACGAGGCCCTTTTATTTAAATTATTTTAAACAGCTGTATAATATTACGTAAACGTCCAATTCCTAATAGAAATTAATGTTTTCAGAAAAGAGCTAAGACAGCCCAGCTTTTACAGAGGGGCGCAGCAGAAGCAGGTAGGGGAAACCGGGATGCGACATAGGCAAACGGACAGTACCTGTGCGAAAATATGATTCAATATTGAAAGCTCTTTCGTCACTGGAAAACGCAAACATATTTCTGGAACGTACTATACTCACTAACTCAGTGCTGTTTACTATATGCGGCCTTGGTTCTGTGTGGAGGACAGTTTGAACTTCATTAGTAGAAGAGGTGGGAGTGAAGTACATTCAAAAACTCAGGTACAATAAAAATTTAAGTAAAAATAAAATGATGTCCCTGTACATTAGTTCGTAGATCATGTATCACCACATAGCTTTAGCAAATACAGATTGACCATAAACTGAAGATAATAGTGTTTAGTTTTTAACCCTTAAATTGGCAAAACTTAATTTCTCACAATCTCGTAGGATAGATATGATCGCTTTCCAGGACCATCGTAGAGGTTTTTATAGAGACTTGCAAAGCGCTAACCGCAAGATTTCCATAAGGAAAAACAATTCATCTATGAATCAACAATCCCGTATTATCAAGAGAAATATCAATTACAACAGATAGACGTAATAGGCTTGATGGTCTGAGCAAGAGGATCCATCCCGAACCAGTTTGTTGATTTTTGCAAGGCTTTTCATTTGCTATCATCTATAATTACCAATGTTTGTTTACTTGCGTTGAAAGGTTCGATTGCATTGCTAAGAAATCACCTCAGATAAGACTTTGCACAGTAATATCTTTTTCTCTTTCTTGCATTGTTTTTTGTATTCGTAACAAATTATCCATGTAATATGTACTATTCAAAATTTTGTTTTGTAAATTGTATACTTTGTCTTCTAGGCAATCCCTGTTTACGGAAAGTGTTTGATAATAATATAATTTCCACAAATCGTGTCGGACTGTAAAAAAACAACTATCGCAATATCCATATTTTATATGTTGTACAATGTCCTGGGAGCCTGCCCTTATGGTGAAACATGCGTATATATAGGTACCGTTCAATTTGAACTAAGTTGGCCGATGCCCTTAGAAAACTAAAACACACCGTCTATGAAGAAGTCCACGGAACTGCCGACGATGGCAATAACAGAGACATTGACATAATCGCCATAGCGAATCCCTGTCTAAGGGTATGATAATCGACCCCACCATCAGATTTGAAACGTATAAAGGACAGGCTTAAGACGTACACGAGGAGAAATGAGCAATCTACGTTCCAACCATCCCGTATTATAAATACCAACTTCATGATACCAGTGTCACAGAATTGATGTTTGGAGCAAGAGGAACGATATCTAACTTCTCTTCTCAATTCTGTAAGACCCTAGGATAGCACAAATCTTATTTCTAAATGAACTAGCCCTCCTCATAATTACAGAGTCAGTCAAACTCTTACGGAACCACCTATATGGATTCTATGGGTAATTCAGTGTACTGAAAAAACTGACGCACCATTATCATTTTTCTTTTTCTTAGCCTATTAGCTTTCATTTCTTCTTTACTCGTTTGTAACTTTTCTTATTCTGTGAACTGCCATTGTTTGTTTGTTTATGTACTTGTTTGCCATTTTTCTTACTCTGTTATCTTTCATAATCTATTTGTTCTTTTTTTTTGTATGCTTTGTCTAATGGTAGCCTTTAATTTGAATAAGTTCCAGTAAATAAATAAAAGTATTGTGAAATTTCGGTTAACTTTAATTTTCCTATCTTTTTTTTTTCTATTTTCTATTAAAATTATAGCATGTAGCCCATTAACCTGTTGTATCCTATAGGATACTTTGTGAATTTAAGGGTTAATGTGCGTAAACTTTTTTGCGTAAATACAAACATAATTTACTATCTACACATTACTGTTTAATCTTTATGCTCTGAGAATGAAAATAATTACACCGTTCTTTCTCCAGGCTGACGGGGCCATTCTTTCTTCAGCTTCCAACACACTATAGTAACCCAATACGTTTGATTTAATGAAGCAGTAGTTTTGTAACAATGAACTTCCGATTTAATGAAGCAGCGTTTTGTAATAATGAACTTGCGATTTAATGCAAGTTGTTTTCTAATCATTCATTCACAGCTTTCTGCCCAAGGACTGCAAACCCTGCATTCATCAATCTTCCTTTTTTCTGCCTTCCTCTTTGCCTCCACAATATGATCCATATATCTTAATGTTGTCTACCATCTGATTTCTTCTTCTTCGAACTTTTCTCCTGTTCACCATTATCTCTAGTGCATCCTTCAGTATGCAGTTTCTTTCTTATAGGTATCCTACAAACAAAACTCAGCTCGGACTCCTTGCGGCGCGCATGCTATACCCCTCTTAGGGTACGTGCAAGACGGAGCCTGGTTGGTAGTTGGTAGCCTGACCTGTTACCTAGTCGGAAGGAATGCCCGACCGTTAAGCAATGGAGACGTGCAAAACAAGGCCTGGTAGGTAGACTGCTACGTAGTCTGTTAGCTGTTGGTAGCTCTTACAATGAATCACCTCATTTTTCCAGCTACCAACCACCTAAATGTCTTTACTTCGCATGCGTCCGTAGAACTTCCTCACGTGCCAAATGCCTACTGCTCATCATTTCTACGCGTATAATGGATTGGGAAAGATTAATTTATAATAATAATAATAATAATAATAATAATAATAATAATAATAATAATAATAATAATAATGTTTATTGCCAGAGAAATACAATACAAAGAAATTGTACATTTACAACATTCTAGCACGCCCATAAAAGAGAGTGATCTCGTGCTCAGAGTAGAGTTCAATACATAATAAATGTAGACGCATAAATTACAACATAATAACAACTAAAAATTAATCATAATAACATCTAAAAATTAATCATTACTCATAACCAGGGAACGGATTTATATGGACTAAAAATATATGAAATATGTAAATATATATGTAGTTATTTTTACCAAAATATGGAATTAAATATGGATTTTTACCAAAATATGGAATTAAATATGGACTTAAAATTATAAAAAAATGACTATGTACGTTAAATATTGGTACATTTTAATCAAACTAAACAAAAAATATAATGGACGTACCTTATCTTCCAATGTAGTTTCAACAAAACACAATTTTTATTGTCTGTTACCATAACAATAGGTTACAAACATTTCTTTCAAGTGCTGAAAAGTGAATCTTCTTCTATTGTCTCTGAGGATAGATTTATACTGACTAAAAGAGCGTTCGACGTCACAAGAAGTAACTGGTACATAATTCAATTTCACAATGTCTGCTGGGGATAAGTCCAAGTTAATCTTCACTGTTGATTCACCACTCATCACAGCAACAACCTTTTGTAGTTCTTCATATCCAGGGTTTTTTGAAAGTACAGTGTCCACCTTAGCTCTTACTGCATCTGCAACTTTACCTCTACCACGATTCAGTTGTTCCACAGTACTATTTATAATTTCAAAACTTTCAGATAGTGAAAGGTGCCTATTTTGGAGACTTTTGAGCGTTTTTATGATGCATGAAAATGTATGCTGAATGTGAGCTAAGTCATTCTTCACACTTATGTCACAGGTAACTGTTTTCGCAGTATCAATTGAGACTGCATCTTCAGAGTCCAATGCAAGGAGAACATTGTTAATAGAGTCTATATGTTCGGCATAATATTCAACTGCTTCTAGCCATGTACCCCATCTAGTTAAAATTGGCTTTGGTGGCAATGGAATTTCAGGGTACATTTCTTTCAACACGTTAACTCTACTGGGAGCTTTGAGAAATACTTTTTTCACTGATGAAATCAACAAATCTACTTTAGGGAAATTGTCTCTGACCACTTCTGCCACACGATGAAATGCATGCGCCACACAAGTAAAATGAGTCAATTTAGGATATACAACAGATAATGCTTGTCCAGCTTTGACCATATAAGGGGCAGCATCGCTAATAAAGAATAACACATTATCGTACATAATACCCTTTGGCCACAGGATACCCATAGCTTCGTTGAACAGTTTAACTATAGTTTTGTTATTGCACTTTTCTAGAACATCACAATGTAAAAGAATTCGTTCAGAATATTGTTCACTTAACAAACCGATAACTACATTACCAACAAGTCTACCTTCTTTGTCGGGAGTCTCATCAATGGAAACCCAAATTGAACTATCTTTAATTTCATCTCTTATCTTCTGTATTGTCTCATCGTAGATGGATGGAGCATACGTCTTCCTAAGTGTTGACTCATCCGGGATTGTATGTTGAGTATATTTTTCAAGGAATTCCCTGAAGACTTTATTCTTTAGTTTGTAGAGAGGAATATCAGCAGAGATGAGAGAACGGCACAGGTCGATGTTAAACTCAGATCTTACATTCGATGTTGTTGGTTGTGTTAAAAACAATTGTCTCTGCTTGGAATTTAGTTGTTTGTTGGCCTGATGTTTACTAGTTGTAATGTGTTGTTGCACCAGGAACTTTTGTGTAGATGATACTGCACACTGACACAAATTACAAAATAATATTTTATTGTCAGTTGATAAACCATCTTCTTTAAATTCTGAAATGTAACTTGTTAGTTTTGATTTTAAATTGACTGAATGACGTACTTTTGGCATATTTACCGTCTTTATAGTATGATTTACAAAACTGAACCTATGTGTACTCTGACTGGCATTTAACTGTTGAGCTGCACAACTGAAGTCTGTTAAAAATTTTAAATTAAATTAATACAGTTTTGTAACTTACTTTCCCATTGTTGATAGGACTGCTAATTTTCAAATAACTCTGATGTTAAAGGGATTACTGAACATGTGTTTAAATCTCTATTGTTGAAATGTATTTTTAAAAGTTAATGGAATTTTGTTTTGTTTTATTGTTAAACCTAATATAACATGGACTGTTTTATATGAAATATGGAAAATATATGGAAATTAACGAAAATATGTACTAAACTCTAAAATATGGAAAAATATGGAAAATAAAAGTAGGATTTTTCAACCCTACACATTGTGAAACATAAAGATAATGCAAAATATAAATTATATTAGCTTTATAAGTAAATATGTATTTACATATAAATCCTTTCCCTGCTCATAACAAATTGCTTACATACCTTTTTAAATTTCAAACTGTTGGAGATAAATGAATTTCTTTATTAATTTGTTATAAATTCTAGGGCAGATATCAGTACTTTGGTTGAAAGCAGTGCTCGTTAAACACTTGGGTTCCAACAAACATATTATATTCATGCTTTTGGTTTTGTTTGTGAGTATATGATGTGTAATATGTATAATTTTTAGATATCAAATTTAATGATGCATTGATATAAATTTGATGCATTTTCAAGACTTTAATTTCTAAAAACAATTTTTCGGTACGATAATTAATGTTTACAAATTTTGAAATCAGGTTCAACCCGAACCCAAAGCCCATATCATATTGTGAAATTATGAGATGAAGGAGAAGTTGAAATGGATACTAATAAAGGTAAAGGTAGCTTCTTCACATGCCATAAAGGCACTTCGGGGGCATGGAGCCAGAGCCCCATGCTTTCTTGATCTCTGCACTAGAATGAGGTGGTGTGAAATGAATACCAATAATAAGTAACTTTGTAAATGAATAATTTATATTTTACAGAAAGTGACGATTTTAGAAACACTGTAATTACCGGTACTGGCCTTTTGGCAATTAATACATATTACTTTATCAATACTCTATGTGTATCAGAATGAACTATATGGATTTAATAAAATGGTTTTATGACAGAAGACGCTTTCCAGAAAAGTGGAATTATTTACGTGGTTACTTCCATACTGAAAATACTCAAATATCTAAGGTACGTTTAGGAGAACTTGAAAACCAATGCATTCCACTTTTATAAATTGTTATTGTTTTTAAAAGACAACTTTGAAAAAGCAGAATAAGTTCAGCTACATTGACTGGCAGGCGCAAACAAGCTTCGTTCTGATCAGCCCAACCTTTTGATCAGCCCGACCTTCTGCTCAGCCACCAGCTAGCTTAGAGCGACCAACACGGTAACCAACCAGGCTCCGTCTTGTACGTACCCTTACTTCCCTGCAGTAGGCGTGAGTGCATGCTGGGAACGGGAGCATACGTCATCTGCGCGAGACAGTCGCGCCTGCTGGTTTCTGCGCACAGAGTTTTCCTTGTCGGATGCCTAAGTTATGTACAATCGCAACAGGGAATTGCTGGAGAATGTAAACATTCACGCAAAGTCGCAAACTCTTTACCTCTCCGTTTGTTTGGCCCGTAGGGGTAGGAAATACGCCGAGGGGTGATTACATTCTATAACTATTCCTTGTGATTTAATGGAGTAGTTGTTTTGTGATTTAATTAGTGTTCTGTATTCGTACTTATGATTTAGTGAAATATTGTTTTGTAATCAAATCATTTACTGAAATATAATGATTGGTTGCTTTGTAACCATATACTTGTGGTTTAATAAAATAGGATAAGGAAAAATTTCTTGCATTGGCATACTTTTCCTTAATGTTTATTATATTGGTTATGACGTCAAGAATCAGTGTCCGTTAGAAGATAGGTTAGTTACAAGTTAATGTGTTTTTCAAATAATCATTTTTTTAGAAGTCGCGTTCTTTCCTATCGTATTCTACAGTCGTTCGATTTTATAAGAGTACATGTACAACTCTTAAACCTCCCCCACATATGACATAGCAGAATGACCCGTGTCTGTTTGTCTATTTACCTAATCTACCTATCTATTTATTTATTACATCATTCTGTACTCACGTCATGGCAGATTAGATGTAGTCCAATATTGTTATAGTCTGCATCACCCACTATACAATGAATACAAATTAAGAATGAATATGGCATATCAAATATCTGTTTAAAATGTCTTTATTAAAAAAACATATATTACTATTACTTCTTTGTTTATAATCTAATACCATTTATTTTTCTAACTAATATATATAATTCCCCATCAAGACTTATGTTTGAGACCATTAACTTTAACTTTTTCTTTTCTATATTAAATATCCTTAAAATTATTTTGTTATTTGATATGATCCCTTTTGATATATTAATTATATAATTTTCATAGCTTCATATGAAGGGTTCAGAACCATAGTGGGCCAAGCGCCATTTACTAAAACCGTAGAAAACAAGGGTTAAAATGAAGTTATTACCATAATTCAATGAAAACATGTAGCGAGTAATATAAAGTATACACATTAAAACTAAATGACATGTCAATCTTCATTAAAATATGGTATTCACTTTAACCCTTGCTTTCTCCGCTTTCAATAAATGGCGCTTGGTCCGCTATGGCTCCGAACCCTTCATATCTGATCCGAATACTCAACATCTATAATCCCATTTCAGTCAGAGTTTTAAACTTCTCTTTCCATCTAATTTTAACACTAAATAGGAATTTTCTTAATTTATGCAGATTGCTAGCGTTTAGAGGACCACTATTTTTTTATACGCCGCTATAGTGTTTATGTACCATTTTTTTATCCAGCCAAAAATTTTTCTAATCATTAATTACCGCACAATTTAAAGCTATACGTATTGCGAATTCCGCTACGCTGTATAACGAACATTTATCTTTCTCTACTTTTCCTCTCTTATTCTTAAGCCTCCACCTCCACCATGAGGAAGGCCCGTATTAACGTAACATAGTGAGTTGAGGTACCTGTAGCAGATGTAGTGAACATTTAGAATTCAGCAGACTCCCATTTAAAGTCCAATGCTTGTCAGGTTGGGATTATTATTTTTCGCCCCAAAGGAATATATCATTGTACAGGTAGACTATATTAAGTTGTCTTTGTTTTTTTAGACGATTATTTTGGCGTAACTATGTTAAAATGACAAAGAGATTTACGAATTTTCGAAAATTAATCAGGATATATGTTAGAACAGCGGTTGTGCATAATTAATTAGAGAACGTAGAACAGTTTTATTAGCGACTGACTGAGTAAAATGTATAGCGACAGTATATGCCATTCGGGAACCGAAAATCGCGTCCCAAGGTAGAATTAAACTGTAAGCTAAATCCCATGTTTATTTCCTGGAGTACAGAGTTACGACCTATTCGTCACCTACAGTTAAGAGATGGCCATGTGCATTACAGAATTACAAGCAAACATTCTCCTTTAATGATTTCTGTTGCAGGGTTTAAGCTAGAAAATAAGTACCGTAATTGTCGCAAAAATGCACAAATGAAGAATTATATTTGTGCAATTTGCGAAATGTTTGTGCAATATTACAAATAATTATGCAGAAAGATAACATTAATAAAGTATGCAGAAAAAAAGTTATGTAATTTGTTTCTTGCAGTTTTATTACTTTCAATCCATCTTACCATACTCTAGATATATTTACAGTAGGCTATGTAAGTAAATCATTAGACGTAGCTATGCATGTTTAGAATCAATTACTGTTGAATTTACATCAGATTAAAATACATTATTTTACGAGCACTTTAAACATTGAAATTCTTTACTAGTAGACCCTTCAAGATTTATTGTTAGCAGAGTGCTAACTCTGCTTATTGAAAGGAGATTTCTAATTCCAGTTTTTTAAAGATTTATGCACTTAATCCTCGCTCACAACTTAATAATAATAATAATAATAATAATAATAATAATAATAATAATAATAATTATTATTATTATTATTATTACTATTATTATTATTATTATTATTAATTTATTCATTTATACTGGCAGTGTTAAGGCCATAGTGCCTTATCTTACACTCTACCAGGTGACAAAGTATTGCCCCACAAGGAGTGAAAATTTAATACAAAGTTAAAGAACAGGATACTAACATTTTTATTTTAGTAGGTTATTTTACGACGCTTTATCAACATCTAAGGTTATTTAGCGTCTGAATGAGATGAAGGTGATAATGCCGGTGAATTGAGTCCGGGGTCCAACACCGAAAGTTACCCAGCATTTGCTCATATTGGGTTGAGGGAAAACCCCGGAAAAAACCTCAACCAGATAACTTTTCCCGACCGGGAATCGAACCCGGGCCACCTGGTTTCGCGGCCAGACGCGCTAACCGTTACTCCACAGGTGTGGACAGGATACTAACATATTACAAAAAATAATAGCATAACAAAATCAACACTAAACAATATGAATATAATACCATAATAGAAAAAAAAAAGTAAAATGCTGATCTGAAGATTGGAATGTAATAAAAGCAACTCAGTTTGTACAGACAGTTAACAGGGAAAAACGTAAGGAAGGATACAACAAATGGAATGTAATAAAATTATAAAAAGCGAACAATCAGCAATAAAAAGGGTACGATAATAAATTCATCTGGAGATCAAGAGAACAAAAAATCGGAAAAGGAAGAAAAAGATACATATTTTTACAAAACTATCGCAGAGAAAAGGGATTATAGGTTAAAGAAATCTGAATTGAAAAAGTACAACTTTAGTTTATTTTTTAAACTAGGTAATGTCCGACAGTCTCTGGTATGTTGTGGTAGAGAGTTCCAGAGATGAGTTGCAGAGACTGTGAAAGATGAAGAGTAGGAGGATGTTCTGTGTTTAGGAATGGAGAGTGTGATGCGGTGTTGTGAGCAAGAATCTATTTCGCTCTATTTACAATATGCGGTGGAATTACAGAAATCAATTAGAAGAATTTGTTCACTTAACTTACATCAATTCTAACAACTCTTTGAAATCAATTGCTGAACATCTATTGATTAATACCTTTTTGAACATGCCCATGCCATTAACATTTCTTTTAAATTCAGATTAGTTCAAACACATCTTTGATTTCATTTTCTTCATTACCATCTTCGTTTCTGATGTGGTTGTCGCATTTTTGCACATTTGCATTCAAAGTTTGTTGCAATTTTAGAAGTAGAGTACCGGTAGCAAAATGCGACAAATGCGACTGTGGCTTAAAACCTGGTCTGTAGGCTATGTAAAAAAATTTATTCAAATCGTTCCACTAGCTTATGAGAAAAATTGGCAGTTATATCTCAGATTTTTCGTTTTTTTTTTCACATTTATTTTTAATATTTCAATAAAATTTTTATATAGCTCCTAGAATATTAAAATGTATAGGGAACATTCATCAGAGGTTTCTAAGCTGTCTTGATAAATTGTAAATAGCTTTAAAAGATGACGAGATATAGAGCAAAATGTGAGCTGCTCTATTTTATAATAGAGTACACTTGGTTGCCTTCAGAATCTATCAGCGTCACCTGTAAACTGGACCTACACTCTATACCAGATGTCTTTGGAGCAGATATAAACAACGGAACGAAATGCAAGAGAGCGCGGTTCACACGATACTAAATGTCTGTGTATGAATTAAGTGACCGACTACGTTCATATAACGAAAAGTGAAAATTAATGTCTTTGAACATACCTTCTTGCATCAGTCACTAGTTGTACTGCTGTCGCCTGCTCATACACCGCACAGATGCTAGACGCAATAGAACTGTAGTAGTGGACGCGTCTCTGAATACTGTCTCGTAACCAGGATATGCACGCGCTAGTGTCTACAACGTCTCAGCTAAGTAATGACTCGCCAACTAATGAGAGCGCACCGATAACATGAGATGCATCGAGACTATTGTTATGGTCTGCTCCAAAGACATCTGGAATAGAGTGTACAGTAGAATGCTTTGCACGAAGTTTATTGAGACAGTATACCTTGCAACGAATATAAGACGTATGTGCTGTATTATCAGTAAAACTGACTTGGTTTTACTGAAGAAGAGGCAAATTGAACAATTCCTGTCGATGTGTCTTGTTGCTCAATTATAGTAGTTTTTACAGGCTGTTTTAAGTGGCATTTCTTCTTTTCAGAATTGCAGGTAAAGTATACTAATATGAACAATTTTCCCCATATATTTATTAATTTCAATAAATATGTTTTTACATTACATTTATTAAACATCACAAATCTTCTGCTGTATGTGAATTCTGAATTATTTTCAGTCGACCAACAGATTCCTTTTTGTGTTCCCACATGTATTCACGCAAACACAGTTGAATTTTATCAATTAAAATTACAGAATCGCCACGAGGTATGCGAACAGTTTATATAAAATTATTGAGAGAGAACCGCCAACCGCAAATGTAAATTACAAATATTCCGCTTTTCATAATTAATTCCGAAAATGTATCATATGAATTTTGAAGCTTTGTACCGGTAGTAAACTTGACACACAATGCTTTCATTCTAATAAATGATTAGCTATTGGCGTGATATAGGATAATAATATTAAACTCAAATGTTATCACAAATTTCTGGGAGTATTGTAAAAAAAAAAAGTGAATAGATATTGCAATATAGACTGTACATTTAAACCGAATTGAGTGGACGAAGATGCACGGATAATGTTTGATTTTTGTGCAGTACTGTAAAGAGAACAACACTAACCTTAATAATTCTTAGGCCTACTGCCATTTTATGCGTATAAGCTGAACAAAGAATCTTTTCATGGAAGCGGAATTAAATGATAACAATGGTCAACAATGATTTCGTTAAATGGACAATTTATACTGTTTCTAATGTAATTTTATTTGCCGATTCCAAAAATGAAGTCAGAATTTTTCTACCACCCACCATTTTTTTTTTTTTTTTGTAATTTTAGGAAAACAGACTATACAGTCCTTAACATGATAATGGAAAGAAAATATTTCAAATATTTCATTTTATTCATAACAATTAAGGCGTATAGTTGCGAAATCAGATACATCACTTTTTTTTTTCCGAAAATGTGTTAATGTTATATTTCATATCTTCATATAATTCTACAACTGCTATAGCACTGTTATGCTCCAAAGCCAGATGATCACATGAATTTGTATGATGAAAGAATAGTATTGGTTGCAAATCTTTGGTTCCTTGCAAACGTTTTTCCTTCATACTGAAAAATTACGTTTTAGTGATGTACAGTACGATTATTTAGTCCTGACTAAATGTGCGCCTGGGTCGGGCGAGTCCATTTAGTTACGTCAAGGGGTGTTTGGGTTAGTCACTCGCCTTCGGAGCAATCGGATGTCACGCGTGCGGTAGAGCAGTATGTTCCCCGTACAGTTAAGCTGTACTGCATTCCTTTACCGACCGCTCGCCCTTATCTCTACTCCGAAGCTCTTCCCACTACTTCTATTACTTCCACTCTTTCGCGCCGCTGAGCTGTCAGGACTAAATAATCGGTCTGTATCTGATTTTGCAACTAAACGCCTCAATTGACCTATAACTGTACATCATTCTCTCTGTGAAGTCAGAATTCCTAAAAATAAATGTTATTTCTCGTAAGACTGTGAGAGTTAATATTAATTCTCAGTTGAGTTGGAACTTACATTCATGAAATAAGTTTCATAACCTGTTTACTTTGTCCTTATTTTAAATGTGGTAAAAATATCTTATAAAGTGAAACATACCTCGAAATACTGTATAAATCGTATAAACAATTTTTGTTGCGTTTGTGATTAGTTAACTTTGAATTTCATTACACTAGTTAAAAGAGCTTACAGTGCTCTTTTGATTGAAAAATGGATGAGGACGTGAACTGGGCCCCTGAAATCTGTTGTGCTCCATGTCATTCTATTAACTGGTTGGCTAAAATGATCCTGCCATATGGCTTTTTCAGTTCCAAAGACATGCCGGGAACCTAAGGATCATTCAACACTGTTGCTTTCTAGGAACCACAAATCAGAAAATTACAGAGAACTTGACGGTGAGCTGATTGAGAACTGTAACGTGATGGGATGTCATATCTCTTCGATTCTCATCTATTTTTTTCTTTCCTCAAAACTTTCGGGCAGTGAGCGACGAACTGGGGAGCGTTTGCACCAGGACTTTTCTGAAATGGAAAGGCGCTACCAGGAAAAATGGAGCCCAAATATTCTGTCAGACTACTGCTGGACACTCGAAAGAGATGTTTCTCAAGCGAAGTATAGCCTAAAATCTATTTCACACACATTTTAGATAAATAAATATGATTTTAGGTAAAATGTTACAAGGTATCAATACTGGAAAAGTCTGAATTACATTTCATATAATTACTCAAAAACCTTGCGTGATTGAAAAATTTTGAAAGCAGATCTGAAATCAGCACGAAAAATGTTACAAGAATCACCTACTCTTTATCTTTTAACAAAAAATATGTTTAATTTTGTTGACTAGTGTAATCATTCTGAACCGACCTTAGCACGCACTAAACGTTTATTTTCATCCGATACTGACTATACGAATGTGATTCAAAAAGATAACAAGAACTTCAGCGTGTGATATCCCTCATGTTCGAATTTTCCTCCAGGGCCGCAGCAGCAGACCACAGCTTTATTACGCAGCCATTAGATGACCTCACCATAGAAATTCCATCAACTTGTTGAGATGTACGTTTTTTTTTATTTTAGTAGGTTATTTTACGACGCTTTATCAACATCTCAGGTTATTTAGCGTCTGGAGATGTATGGTGCGAAATGGCACTTCGGATGAGAAGTACTACACCATTCTCCCTACAGCCCCGAACAGGCCCCAGTGATTTTTCATCTCTTCGGACCGTTGAAGAAGCACTTTCGTGGTAAGCGATTCAAGACCGATACGGTCGTTCAGCAAGCCGTAATGACGTGGCTTCAGGGACTTGATGCAGTTGGAACAAGCGTTTGGACAAGCATGGTGACCATTTTGAAAAGCAAACAGACATAAGTCCATTTACATCAAGGACATGTTCTTTTGAAAAATATAATGACATAGTACGCTGACGCTTTCGATAGACTGAGAGCCGTTTAACAATCCTGTCAAATATCGAGAACATTTCCTACAACATGTACGGCCTGTGGAGTAACGGTCAGCGCGTCTGGCCGCGAAACCAGGTGGCCCGGGTTCGAATCCCGGTCGGGGCAAGATACCTGGTTGAGATTTTTTCCGGGGTTTTCCTCTCAACCCAATACGAGCAAATGCTGGGTAACTTTCGGTGCTGGACCCCGGACTCATTTCATCGGCATTATCACCATTTCATTCAGACGCTAAATAACCTAGATGTTGATACAGCGTCGTAAAATAACCCAATAAAATAAAAATAAAATAAACATGTATGGGGTGCAACATTTTTGTCCTGATCACCCAATTGGAATTTAAAATACAATTCGTATGCTTTCTTAATCACAGGTTAAATAGTTTTCCTTTGAGATTTAGTCGTATATTCACCACATAATGTAACAAACCACACTCGAAGAATTTATACGCCGAGCGTAGACTTCACTTTGAACTGTTATGAAATTTACTGAATACAAGGGATCAATACCTGTTTATTTATTGGAAGCACAAAAGAACATGCCAACAAGCGTAAGAAATCGGAAATACGTCATAAACTCATAAAATGCATTAGCTCTTGTTTTTGTTCACAACCCCCAACCCGCGCCAGATGTTTCCTGGAGGAGCACTTATCTAAAAGTAAAATCATAGTATATCTTAAAAACCTTACGTCATACGAAGAAAAGAGATACATTTTCGGATTCAGCGCACACCAAACCATAGAGAACACATTGTTTTAAGTCGGAGCAAAATTCTTAGGGCCGTATTCATAGGCATTCTTAGCGCGGGCTTCCGGTGGATGATCAGCGAACTAACGTTTTTCATATTCATAAACCAGTGTTAGTGATATGATGTGATATGAATCCTGTACAAGTAATCAGTCGATAGCCGGAGCTAGTTTAGCACGCTCGTAGCGCGGGCTAGCGAAATGTCTATGCATAGCACCCTTATTGTTCAGTGCAATTAAAGACTTTGTTGGTATAACTCAGATAAATTATTTAATTGAGTCTGGTTTATATATTTTAAAAATATTAATTTTGAATTACAGGTTAAATGTTATGTTTTATTTAACGACGCTCGCAACTGCCGAGGTTACAGCAGCGTCGCCGGTGTGCCGGAATTTTGTCTCACAGGAGTTCTTTTACATACCAGTAAATCTACTGACATGAGCCTGTCGCATATAAGCACACTTAAATGCCATCGACCTGGACCGGGATCGAACCCGCAACCTCGGGCTTAGGAGGCCAGCGCTATACCAACTGTGCCAACCAGACTGACTGAATTACAGGTAAGTGGAGAAATTTAGAAGTATCAGTTTCATGGTAGCCTATTTAATTTTTTATTACATCTGAAGTACAAAATCCACGAAAAAATGTAAATTACACCACTAAATATGATATTGTGTTTTCGCCTAGGTCCTCTCCGAAACCTTATTAACCGATAAAATAATTGATGCCATATCCACCCTCCTACGCGCCACAGATTCTGAACTCGGCCACTCATCGACGCGTACCGAGTAAATAAAAATATCTGAGTGATCAACCGTCACTTGACACACAAACTTCCTTACTAAAGCGGCGCCTTTGAAATGAGTGGCATAGGCCTGTAATGGAAGCAAAATTCCGTAGCTCTGATGGATTAGGTTCAGATAAAGATTACGTAGGTTAGTTAGTGGATAGATGGGGGGGGGGGGTTGCGATCCCTCTCCATGGACTGCAACCTTGACGTGGTGAGAGGGCTTGTTGTCGATTTTAACGAAGAGGCCAGACTAATGGCAGTCTAATACAAATTAAAGTTCAAAACGTGAAATGTTTCAACAAAATTAAACAGCCCACATATGTACACCAGTTTATATAAGAATGCAATTAAAATGAATTCAGAGAGGCCTATGTGACAAAAGGAGGGGAAGATATTATAAAGTATTCTTGAAATAAACGAAATTAAGCTTGACTCTTGAAATGTACGCAAAGCTCACTTAGGACGATACGAGTTCTATCGTACGATCAACGCGATTCGCGACTTTTGTCTTGAGAAAACTTTGCTACACGTCAAAACAGACCTGCAGAACTGTAGCTCCTCAGAGCGACTGGCTTCGTATCCCTTCTACCCCACCCACCTTTTCTACCAGTGCGGTCATGGCATTCTAGTTACGTTCTGCTCCATCAACATTCATTCTCGCGGCGGCAGGTATACAATATGCTATCAAGAATTACAAATCAACAGATAATGAAATCCTTAGGAACATACCTTTAGAAAGTAAGAGAAAAATGAATGAGGGAATAAATAAGTTAAAGGACATGTAAAATAAATTTTAAAATGTATATGTGCATATAATGTAAGAAGGTCTACCTATGTATATATCGTCCTATTACTAGTAAAGCCGATTAAGTCCACTTTTGTGTAAAATAAGTACAGTCCCCAACTTGTCTTTCCGTGCTCTATATTTTACTAAAATGTAATAAGTCCGAAATGTTGCATGCAGGCAAAAAACCAATTATTTTATTTGAAGAATTTATTATGATTTTTCGTGCATTAATAAAGTTTCAATTCCTATTTCCTATGTATC
Organism: Periplaneta americana; assembly: GCF_040183065.1. Lineage (NCBI taxonomy): Eukaryota > Metazoa > Arthropoda > Insecta > Blattodea > Blattidae > Periplaneta > Periplaneta americana. The sequence goes on from NC_091121.1 coordinate 91,705,909, forward strand.
GTATGACTGCAATAACAAGACAAGTTATATCGTATGACTGCAATAACAAGGCAAGTTGTATAGTATAACTGCAATAACAAGACAAGTTGTATCGTATGACTGCAATAACAAGACAAGTTGTATCGTATGACTGCAATAACAAGGTAAGTCGGAGTACTTTACTGTTAATGTATCAAAATAACAAATTCAATAACGAGAATTTGACGAATAATACATGAAACTTACACATATAAACTATCAATAATAGGCTACTAAGTCAAAAACTCAAGGTTGTAAAATTTTTAATGAAAACAATGTTACTTTTACTTACTACCAGAAACCCACTTCTTACACGTACTTTGTTATTGCAGAGCACCCCTCGATTTTTTTTTTTTTTGTGCTAAAAGTCATTGTATACGGTAATCTTGAGTTGTAACATTACGAGCGGAAATACAATTCATGGGGTTTATGAGCGTGACGTTACTTACAGAGAAATAGCTACATTAATATACAGGCTATAGCCTACTATAATTTGATACCCTAAATTACGAATGTAATTGGAAGCAATCAGAGGAGCACAATTACTCACGAGTCTTGAAACGAATATGATTGGCACTCAGGGATGTAATTCTCTGGGCTATAGTGCGATTTTGAAACAATTTGATGCGGTTTACGCACTTCGTTGTCGTTAATTATCAAGCTCCGCTTTCAAAACCACTCATTATGCTCCAATCAAATGTTTGTGCACGATAATTGAGGCGTCTGTTGCGTAGTGGCGTCGCAATTAACAAAGCGATATTATGATTCCAAATGCAGCGGCGCGCTTGGCCTTGTGGCTCTGGCTCAAGAACCACAGGGCGCGACCCTCTACAGGAAACCGGAACTGCAATTATCTCTATTTGCCTCTACTTTTGTCTAGAACTTATTAAACAACTCCATGTATGTTAATGAGTTTTCCACTGAATTTTGCCAGTGATGTCTCCTGCTGTGACTCAAATTATATTGTCCCTTAAAGTTCTTTCGCGCTGGCTTTTTGAGTACACGACAGTATCCGTGTTACTGCATTAAAATCATCTGACACTATCATCTCGAGCTATACGACACAAAGGAAATCTTTATCGGTGAGAAACAACTACATAGACTGACCTACTTCTGGTTACAAAATAACTGAAGTTGATGTCGCTTTTATAGGGTTGTACATTAACAGCTGATTCTAGGTCAGAGCGCGGATGTGGAGTAAGACACACGTCATGTCCACCGTTGTGGAGTAATGATTAGCACGTTTGGCCATGAAACGAGCGGGGCCAGGTTCAATTCCTAGTTGCGACAAGTTACACTGGTCAACAGTCATTTTGCGTCAGAAATAAAACTAACACGTTCTTACTAATTTCGACCTCCTGAATTAAAAAAAATAACACGCAAAATATTCCTTTGGATCGGGTTTTCGAGATGAGCAATATAATTAGTTTTCTATGCATTTTATTTAAAAAAAAATCATCGTACTTCGAGTTTAACTATTTTGTTTTACAAATGTGACGACCCATTATGTGAAAATATTATTATAAGTAAGCCAACATGTTAGAAGCACTTGTAGATACGGAAATTATTTTAATGCCCTTTTACGAATCTATTTGGAGGGGGGTGAAACAGGTTCGCGGTATGAATTCGCATGAGTTTACCTGATTTTATTTCAGATGTGTATTTCCTTCACTGTGAGCTTTAATTACATTATTGTAATTTGTATTTTGCAATAGACCACCCTGTTAAAACCACTTCTATAATCTTTTCGCTGTAAGAAAAATCCTAATGTAAACAATAGCACGTGACTGAACTGAGGTTTCATTGGCCACTTTTTGGCGCCATAGATTCTCAGTATGCGTTCCCGCCAACTGTTGTACATTCTGTTTCATGTTAAACATTTCCCGTTACTCATCATGTAGGCCTAACCTCATTACTATGCATTCGTTTGCTTAGGAAACATTTAATTTATAATTACTGTAATTAAAACTCACTTAACTTATTATATACATTTAAGACTATTTGTTTTTATTCGCTTTTGAGAGGGTTTCCACTCTCCTATGTTTAATAAACACATACACTGAGGATGCAAAAGCTATACGAGCTCAAGTGACGCTAGCTTGTTACAAGAACAGACTACCTCGGTATTACTCTTGGTATTCATCCGCGTTCATAGTACATAACAAAATATAAAAGTAGCTTTTCTTTTACATAGTGTTTTACATATGAGTGAAGTTATATGTTTCATCGTATTTAACAACTAGAATTCAATGTTTTATTTTCAAATAATACAAGATTATGGTTTCGAAATACCAACTATATTTCCCTGTGTCATGTGAGTGTTACGGCTGGGAGCCAATCACGGGTATGACAGCAACGTGCTTATGTTTACATTAGGATTTTTCTTACAGCGAAAACAGTATAGAAGAGGAAATTGTTTTATTGCTCTTTTCGGTTCCATTTGGAGAAACAGGTTGGCCTTATGAAATTGCTTCGGTTTACCAGAAGATTTCTGTGGTGTTAGTATTCTATGTAAGACGTGTATTTCTTTAAAATGTATTTTAAAGATAATTAATATGCAAATCTGGCTTTCAGGTAGTAGCTCCCTGTAAAGCAGGTTTGAATAATTTCAAGGAAAAATTGTTCCGGGATCGGGTAATTAATAGTTTATGTTATACCAGATAAACGCAAAATGCCTCGTAAGTGTGTTAACAAAACCGACAGTTTCTGCCATATTTGTGGTGAGTTTGTTCTAGTTAAACAAAAATGCAAATTAATCCCATTAATTCAAAAAGCATACGAATTATATTTCGGGTGCAAAGTAGGCGATTTTCATTAAAAAAATGAGCCAGTAATAGTTACAAAACTTGTACCTCGAATTTACAATACTGGTTAAAGGGGAAAAGTCGAACCATGCGGTTTGCTGTATCAATGATTTGGAGGGAACCAACAAATCATAATACATGACTGTTACTTTTGTTTGACTCCACTAATACAGGGTATGACATTTAAAAGCAAACATACAATCTCCTATCCAAATATTCCATCAGCCATCCGACCACTCCCTCACAGTTCCAAATTTCCTGTGCCAAAACCTCCAACTAATTTTGCACATGATTCTTCATTACCCGAAGAAGATGCTGGCCCTTCTGAAGCCTCCGAATAGGAAAGCAATGCATCATTTAATTCCCCGTGAATTGTGGCGATTTCAGTGATGAGCATGGTGAGCGCTTTCATCAATAAATTATGCTAGCAGACTATTGTTGGGACTTAAGCTCGTGTTGTACCTGACGCTCAGTATAAAATAAAATGCAGAAAAATAAAACTATAATCTTCTGAACAGTAAATATTTAATCTTATAGTCATATAAAGCAGTATTTTGAATAGATATAAATTCGAAAATTTCTCAAAACCTGTAACCAACAACTATTTTTATTCTCATATTCGTATTCAGGAGGTTCAAATTATACAGAAAACATGTATCACATGCCCAGTGCAAAAAAAAAAAAAAAAAAAAAAAGTTAAAATTTATTACGCAGTGTTACATGGTTAGGATTTTTTCTGGAGTTTTCCCTCACCCAATTGAAGCAGAATTGTGTTGGACCTCGGACTCATTTGCCATCATTAATTCGCGTATCATCATCATCATCATCCACATAATAGCTCGGGTTCAATTCACTGTGCGGCGTGCTGTACTTGTACAAGAGCGTGGCCGTTCACCTACCCAAGTATTCACAGAATAGAAGTGGTAAGCACAATAAGCCTCAAGCTGCAGTACAAGCCTTCGGGTCCCTCCTCAGTCCAAGAGAGAGAGGAAAAAAAAGACAAACATAGTACACAGGATGGAAGCGATATAATTATACAGGTTGGAGGAGGTGTATAGAGTACATTGAAAACCTATTATGATTTTGTAAATAAGTGCATGGTTAATTAGGAAATTGGGCTGAAAAAGTCTGCTTAGTTTGACTACAGCGCATTGCAGCATCAGATTCATTATATGGACAAGAAATTGTTAAATCATGTCATGGGCTCTTTATTTCGGGAATAGGTTTGCTTTCAAGACGCTCTAAGCTTCGCTTTATTTCCCTTCTAAATGAAACTATAGCCTACTGATGAACTTCATCGACTCTTAAATATCCACCGCTATTGAACAGTTTAAATTCGCCGATACTCAGTCTTAATTGAAAAAATGGAAATCAGTCTATCGATGTGGACATCTCTAGTGGTAACATTATTTTTTATATCCGTGGCGCGACAGCCCACGAAAGGTCAAGGACGATCAGCTGGCTGTTGACCTCACGTCGACATGCCTCAGCAGAGGTGAACGATTATCCTACCAGAACGGAGATATCGTGCGGTCAGCACGATGATCCCCAGCCGTTATAGATAGCTTTCTTAACAGAATTTCGCTACCTATCGTAGCTCTCCAAATTCATCACGATGCTGGACTGGCAACGATTCCATTGTATACTGTCCGAAACTTCATGAGCCAATTGGACGGAGTTACGCAATAATAGACCAACCGACAATTTGAAAAAAATGAGATATTTGCACAAATCTGTTGATGGCAGGCTAATTTAACTCGAAAAAAATCAAGAATGCCATATCTGAATTTTGCTGCTATTTATAAGCAAATATTCATTTATTGCATAAAATTCATTGATTTATTTTGCATTGAAATATTAATTCAACTGCTGGTATCTTATTAAAAATCAGTTAGACTTTTTTGATATTATTTGTGCTATTTTTTGTAATAGTATGAATGTTAAATTATAAAACTTCTTGCAGGGTTTTGCAGGGTTTTGCAGGGTTTGGAATTGAACGGGTTACATCAGCTTCTTGTCTATGCGGATGACGTGAATATGTTAGAAGAATATCCATAAACGTTTAGGGAAAACACGGACATTTTATTTGAAGCAAGTAGAGCGATAGGTTTGGAAGTAAGCTCCGAAAAGACGAAGTATATGATTATGTCACATGACCAGAATATTCTACGAAATGGAAATATAAAAATTGGAGATTTATCTTTCGAAGGGGTGGAAAAATTCAAATATCTTGGAGAAACAGTAACAAATATAAATGACACTCAGAAGGAAATCAAACGCAGAATAAATATGGGAAACTCCGTTGTTATTCGGTTGAGAAGCTTTTGTCATCTAGTCTGCTGTTAAAAAATCTGAAAATTAGAATTTATAAAACAGTTATATTACCGGTTGTTCTGTGTGGTTGTGAAACTTGGACTCTCACTTTGAGAAAGGAACAGAGATTAAGGGTGTTTGAGAATAAGGTTCCTAGGAAAATATTTAGAGCTAAAAGGGATGAAGTTACAGGAGATTGGAGAAAGTTACACAACGCAGAACTAGTCATCTAGTCTGATATCAAAAAATCTGAAAGTGAGAATTTATAAAACAGTTATATTACCGATTGTTCTGTACGGTTGTGAAACTTGGACTCTCACTTTGAGAGAGGAATAGAGATTAAGGGTGTTTGAGAATAAGGTTCTTAGGAAAATATTTGGAGCTAAAAGGGATGAAGTTACAGGAGATTGGAGAAAGTTACACAACAAAGAACTGCATGCATTGTATTCTTCACCTGACATAATTAGGAAATTAAATCCAGACGTTTGAGATGGGCACGGCATTAGGACGTATGGACGAATCCAGAAATGCACATAGAGTGGTAGTTGGGAAGCCGGAGGGAAAAAGACCTTTGGGAAGGCCGAGACGTAGAAGGGAGGATAATATTAAAATGTATTTGAGAGAGGTAGGTTATGATGGTAGAGACTGGATTAATGTTGCACAGGATAGGGACCGATGGCGGGCTTAAGTGAGGGCGGCAATGAACCTGCGGTTCCTAAAAAGCCATTTGTATGTTTGTTGTAAGCATAAAATGTTTTATAAAAAAACACATTTATTTCAATGGCCAATATCTCGAAACAGGTTTTTGGCGGTTGGTCTCTTTTTGCGTAACTCCGTTCAATTGTGAGTCTTTTCATGAACCAAAGCCTGATATATTACCATTAAAGGTAGAGACGAATGTGTAATTATTCACACACACAAGCTCTTGAAATCTGTGTAGTCGATCACGATTGCCTGTCAATACTGACGGAAAGCAATTACAAGCACATTCCTCAAACAGGAGTAGAACTTCATGCTTCTCGGTACGTCAGATGATAACGAAACTATAAAAGCAGTACCTACTTTACAACCACAGACGCCACAAGTGGTTTGTGTTGAGCTACGGAAAGGGTATGAGAATTATGTAACGAGATGGAGAGTTCTGGGAACTGAGAGTTAATTTCTAAAAGGACTGTGACGAGATAATACTGTTGTGGTAGCCTATGTGTGGTAAGAGTGTGTATATAGACTTTGTGCACACACCCATCAGGTGCCACATGTTTAAAGCAGGGATAACAACGGCCGTCACAGAACAGCCTTAACCGCGGCTAAACTCAAAAGCAAGAAGACATAGCGACAATATAGTATGTGACGTGCGGGACTGTGGTAACATACAGGACTAGTTGAAAGTGTGGCATCATCCTAGTATGTAACATAATTATGATATTAAAATATCAAGAGAAAAAAAAAGATGGCATACTGGGGGGAAAACACCAATAAGATAAAAAAAAATTGTAGTTGAATATAAAATTTTAGAACAAGTCTCCTCTCTCGGTTATTTGGGTTATGAAATTAGTACTGAAATAGAGACCTAGATAAGAAATTAATGAAGTATCAAACAATATGCGGAACTAGCCATAAATCTTTAAGGAATAAAACAAGAAAAACAAGAATCAAATTCTACAACACTATCACAGTCTCTATACTGTTTTCGCTGTAAGAAAAATCCTAATGCAAACATAAGCACGTTGCTGTCATACCCGTGATTGGCTCCCAGTCGAAACACTCACACGACGCAGGATAATATAGTTCCGTATTTGGAAACCGTAATCTTGTATTATTTGAAAATAAAAAATAGAATTCTAGTTATTAAATACGATGAAACATATAACTTTACTTATATGTGAAACACTATGTAAAAGAAAAGCTACTTTTATATTTTGTTATTTACAATGAACGCGGATGAATACCAAGAGTAATACCGAGGTAGTCTGTTCTTGTAACAAGCTGGCGTCACTTGAGCTCGTAGTTATTCACGTAAGCACGTGGTACTGCAGTAGGCCTATGGCTTCTGCATCCTGCAAGGAACAACTTATTTGTTCGGCAGCGATTGACCTTACACCTAAGTTTAAAATAATTTAATTACAGTAATTATAAAGTAAAAGTTTCCTAAGCAAACTAATGCATAGTAGTGAGGTTAGGTCTACTTGACGAGTAACGGAAAATGTTAACATGAAACGGAATGTACAACAGTGGGCGGGATCATGTACTGAGAATTTAAGGCGCTACGCTGCGGTCAATGAAGGCTCACTTCAGTCACGTACTATTGTTTACATTAGGATTTTTCTTACAACGAAAAGATTATAGCTACTCTACGGAAGTGAAAGCTGGGTACCTACGCAGAAAAAATGATCAAACTCCAGAGTTGCGAAATGAAGTTTCTGAGGAAAACTAAAAGATGTACAAGAGAGGACATGCTTAGAAATGATTATATAAGAAAAGAACTACAACTTGAAGCAATTAACCCAAGAATTCAGAGATGTAGATACAAGTGGATACAACATGTCGAGAGGATGGAAGATACCAGCACAGTCTACTATATACAGTCACGAAGCTAGAAACAATAGACTGTGACGATACTATTTTGCATTGCCTGTAATGAGGCGATATTAGCGATCCTAGTGGTGAGCAACTATCTAATGTTTGCATATTTACTACGTATTGAGCTTCGCGACTGTATATACTAGACTGTGATACCAGACTGCCGAAAGAAGCTTTCCATTATGCACCCAGAGGAAGAAGAAGTGTAGGAAAACCAAAAAGAAGATGGAGAGAGAGATTGTGGAGACGGAACAGGCAACAGCCTAAACTGTGAAGAGTAAAAAAGAAGATTATCCTCTATGTTAGAATAATAAAGATGTTGCTATTTATTATAATTTTAAAGAATCTACTGTACCTATCCCACATTCACTTACATATGGCTTTTAAGGAACCTGGAGGTTCACTGCCGTCTTCACATAAGCCCGCCATCGGTCCCTATCCTGAGCAAGATTAATCCAGACCCTAGCATCATATCCCTCCTCTTTCAAATACATTTTTATATTATCCTCCCATCTACGTCTCGGCCTTCCAAAGGTATTTTCCCCTCAGGTCTTCCAACTAACACTCTATATGCTTTTCTGGACTCATCCATGCGTGCTACATGCCCTGCCCATCTCAAACGTCTGGATTTAATGTTCCTATTATGTTAGGCGAAGAATACAATGCGTGCAGTTCTGTGTTGTGTAACTTTCTCCATTCTCTTGTAACTTCATCCTCTTAGCACCACATATTTTTATAAGTACCTTATTCTCAGATACCCTTAACCTCTGTTCCTCTCTCAAAATGAGAGTCCAAGTTTTACAACCATACAGAACCGGTATTACAACTGTTTTATAAATTTGTTTCCAGAACAGATTGAGTGACAACAATCATTCATTCATAGTGTTCTGCCCAAGGGCAAGTCTTTCATTGCAAACCCAGCATTCTCCAGTTTTTCCTATTTTCTGCCTTCCTCTGTGTCTCCTCATGCAATTCTAAATTTCAGCCATTTTGAAAGCCGCTATCTTGGATGCAACTTTAAAATTTATGGATACGCGGTCATGTCATCACTCAAAATTATGCAAAATTTTTAGAGTGAACGAGTGGCAGAATCGGTTTTTAGATACCTTAATTCCTATCGGTAGCATCGCTCGACAGCCCATAGCCTATAGGACATTATTTGCACAAAACTTAAAGATTAAAATTGTTCTTTAACATATTGTAAGTCATTGAGTGCGGTATATTAAATTTGTTCTATAATGCTGACTATGTTTTGTTACTAATAACACAAAAACTGTCCTATGTTTATCTGAATGGCAACATGTTTGCTATTTTCAATTATTAGTTGACACATATATATCGTATTCAAGTATCCTAACTAAAAGTAACTTCCAATGTTGAGCGAAAGATAGAGAATTGTATCATTAGTCATCTAAATTAAGAGAGATTCTAGTACAGACACTCATTCTACCTCACTTCAATTATTGCGAAGTTTTGATCAGTGATCTCAGGTTTGATTCCTCCCAGAAACTACAGCGTGTTCATAACGCCTGCGTCCGCTTCTTTTGTAATGTTCGATACTATGATTATATCTCACCTTCTTTCGAGAAGTTATCATGGCTTAGGTTACACGAGAGGAGAAATCTGCACTCGCTTTCTCTCTTATATCGAATTATGCACAATTTATTCCCTCTCATTTATTCGCCCGTTTTCATACTCCTCTCGCTATCATAATATTAATACTCGATCACAACGCGATAACACTCTAGAAATTCCACTCCACACATCATCTCTATATTACTCATCCTTCACTGTTACAACTTCTCGTCACTGGAACTCTCTGCCGCCTAAAGTCAAGGACTGCTGAACCTTGAAATCTTTCAAATTCAAGATAGAAAATTATTTTATGACGAGTTGCCAAACTAATTTACTGTTATCACAAGTGTTGTATTGCATATTTCCACTTATTCACTACATTTGTTTATATTGTAGTGATATTTATCTTATTTTATCTGTTTTTGTTTCACCATATTTCCCGATAATGGTATGTCTATCATGTGATAACTTGAGCTACTCATAATCATAATAATTTTCCTTGCTATGTGTACCTAAAAAAGTTCATTGTATGCTTTGTACTTTACTATTTTGTTGTTGTTGTTATTATTATTATTATTATTATTATTATTATTATTATCATCGTCGTCGTCGTCATCATCATCATCATCATCATTATTGGCTCATATTTTTATACTTTGTATGTCTCATTTATTTTGACTTACTGTTCACATTTTATTATGCCTTTTCCTTTCTTTCTATAGGTTATGTTGGCTGTCTCATATTTTCTACTGACTTGTTTAATAGTACCCGAGGCACGACAGCCCATGAAGGACCATGACCGACCAGCCGCCTGCTGGCCTCACGTCCACTTGTCGAAGCAGAGGTGGACGATCATCCAACCAGAATGGAGGTACCGTGTCAGCACGATGATTTTCCTCAGCCGGACTTCTTGTTTAAATTGTATTATGATTATTTACTTCCAGTGGCGTATACTGGTTAAAGGGTTTGGGCTACCGCTGACCCTATTATTACACAAAATATATCTAACAATTACTTTAATTTTAATTACTATGGTAAAACTAATAATATAAAATTATTACATTATGTTATATTATAAACTTTTTCTTTTGTAATTTCCTTGGGCTACCGCCGGTAGCCCCGGTAGCCCCGGTAGCCCGCAAAATACGCCCCTGTTACTTCAGTTTTTTGTGCAGTACTTTGTAAATTTTTTGGTGTTTTTGTATCGCAGTTTTACTCCTGGTTTAATGTTGAAGACTATCTGGCCTTAACTCTGTCAGGTTAAACAACCATTATTACTATTACTATTACTATTATTATTATTATTTAGTTAACTTCATTTGATATAATATTATGTTTATGATTTTATTCAACATATTTCTGATCGGTATGACACTTTTATTTCTGGATCTGTCTTCAAATTATAACAAAATTATTAAAGCTATAAAAAGTGAAATACTTAATAAGCAATGTAAACACAATGTGAATCTGGGATTAAAAATAAGTCAAAGTTAACATGACACAGATTATTTAAAGCAGCGTTGTCAGACAGAGCCTAAACGGAGCGGAGCGTTCCACTATGACTCGTTGCGTGCCCCGGCGCTTCCAGATATAAGCAAGTTCACGCTCCGACTGCACTCTCTAGCTCCACAACCGGTTTTGGAGCTTACAACTCTAACACTACTGATTTAAAGGTTCGGACGGGAATTTAAATGCAACCGAGCGATATGTGGCAAGCGCAATTCATCGTACAGTGATGCAGTGGTACAGATTGTCTCCAAGTTCTACACGGAAAATTGTCGCTCTCCTGTAGCGTGAATTTGTCGTATCGTTCGGTTTAACGCGCGATGAACACGGCGAATTTTCACTGTGATTGGTTCTCTGTCAATAAATTAGTACTAAATTGTAACAAAACTAACATAATCCAATTATTTTGCATACTTTCCCTCGGTAATGAATTTTGGAATAATATTCTGGGAAAATTCTGCAGATAGTAACAGCATATTCGTACTACAAAATAGACTAATTAGAGTAATAGTAGGTGCCAAATCTAGGGAACCGTGTAGAACCATGTTTAAAAACTACGAATAATGCACATGGCTTGTCAGTAGCCTATAGTTTTTCATTAATAATCTTTCTCGTATATAATGCTGAAAACTTTTTTATTTTTATTTTATTTAAATTTAAATATACAGAATAAAGAATATAATTACAAAACAAACAAGAGAAATAGAAATAAAATAATACAAGCAATATAAAAAGAAGATACAGTAGTATTAACAAAATTTGTAACTAATTCAACAATTCATAGCATAAATATGCGTCAAAAATGACTTTCATTCTCCATCGACAAGTCTATCGTGCTACCAAAAAGGAGTGTGTTATATGGCAGTAAACATTGTTAATAGCCTCCCTATGGATATAAAAAATCAAACTCAAAACATAAGATTATTTAGGGTAAAATTAAAGAAGTACCTAATTTCTCACTCCTTCTATTCTGTAGGTGAATTTATGACATTCAACAACGTTTCATGAATATTTCTGTGTTTTATTAAGTATTGATACTAAACTTTTGTGTTGTGCTAGTAGACTACGTATATTGTAAAACTCTTCTGTATATATTTCAACTAGACTGTGACTATTATTAAGACTTTGTAGTACTACTAAGATTATTTTTTCATTTGACATGTTCCATATTCTAGCTGTAAAGCGATGTACGAATACTGTGGAATGTGAATAAATACAATACAAGAACTTCGGCATCCAGAACTCTGAGTGGCGAAAAATAGCTGAAAAGCTTCCATTTTGAACTCTACAGTGACGTCCTATACATCTGCATGAAAATTTGAGAGGTTATTTGAATCATATACTTTTGTAAATGATAAATGATAAAATGATGCATCCCACTATTCATTCTCTTTTACTGTCTCAGTCCCCCATGAATGGAATTCTCTACCTCAGAAGATTAGGGGCTGCCAGACAATAACCACTTTCAAGAAAAGGCTAAACGATTTCTTACGGGCTCAGTCAAATTGAAGTTATAATTGTGATCGAGTTTAATAATTTAATTTAATTTAGTTATGACTATTATTATTATTATTATTATTATTATTATTATTACATAATTATTTTATTGGTATTGTGAAGATAAAAAGAATTGTCATTGTATTATATTAATTATGTATTATATTGTATTGCATTATATTGTATTCTATTGTATTGTATTAATTATGTTATATTCATAGCAATGTAGTAATTTTCTATCATACTGGTTGAGTGGAAGAAAGGTCGAATGACTTAACTCTCCCAGTTAAAATAAACCATTATTATTATTATTATTATTATTATTATTATTATTATTATCATTATTATTATTATTACTATTATTAAAAATGAAAAATCTAATTTTTTCAACAAACTTGACAAAATTACACTTAAGATATGCTTAATACTGTCAAAATATTCTCCCATCGGGAAAGGAACTCCAATCTCCTCAATTTGTGATTATAAAGCAGGAGACAGCTCGAATTAGCACACTTATTCGTGCAATATCCTAATTAACTCACCAGTAATGACGGCGAAGAGAACTTGCAGCAAAAACATCTCTTGCTGTATCCCAGTCTCTTGGTAATAATCCACAGGCGGGAGTCACGTTTCAGTTCAAATGCAAGCTAGGTGCTTCCACACATTAGTGAACGTCGAATTATATACGTCACTCTTGGATTGAAATTTCACAGAGCCACACAGCAGAAACACTTCAACCCCAAGCCCGTGTCGATATTAACGTAAAGGCTGACGAACAGTGAACATTTACTCACAGCCTGAAACAAAGATAATAGTCCACATCACTAACAGTGTATGTGGCAGAAACATGGACATTATGACGAAGTGAAGAGAAGCGACTAGAAGCATTTGAAATGTTGATATGGAGAAGGATGGAGCGTGTGAAATGGACAGACAGAATAAGAAACGAAGCTGTGTTTAAAAGAGTGGGTGAAGAAAGAATGTTGCTGAAACTGATCAGGAAGAGGAAAAGGAATTGGATGGGCCACTGGTTGAGAAGAAACTGCCTACTGAAGGATGCACTGGAAGGAATGGTGAACAGGAGAAGAGTTCGAGACAGAAGAAGATATCAGAGGATAGACGATATTAGGATATATGGATCATATGAGGAGACGAAAAGGAAGGCAGAAAATAGGAAAGACTGGAGAATGCTGGGTTTGCAGTGAAAGACCTGCCCTTGGACAGAACACAATGAATGAATGAATGAATCACTGACACACTTTCTCACAACTTTTAGATTATAAAAACAAACTCTTTTCCTATATTTGTTCTCAGAAGCAATACAGGTTAATATTTTCTTTTCAACTCTCAAGCTCCCAGCTAAAAGCCAGCGGACTAGAAATGCAAAGTCTTCCCTCTTCAATGGGGAGCGGATATGTTTGCCCTTTGTTCTCCCTGTATTGTCTGAAGCCTTAAACAACAATGATACGTTGCGCTGTATTAGTGTTCTGTGAAGGCGCTGCGTTGTTAATTGTTAGTTTAATCAAAAGTGCATGCGTATGTGTGATACATATTAATGTTGTGTCACTGAGGTCATTATTTGTAGAATTAAAAGAGAAACAGTTTTCAAGTTGGACGTATGAAACAAAATGTGCTTACAAAGATAGGACATCGACATCACATTTACATATTAAAATAGCGGGTGGAGGAAAACAAACTAGAATTTTTCAATTTTCATGGTATAAGAAATAATACTTGGCTAACTGGGTGCTCTAAGACAAATAAATTATATTGTTATATCTGTATTCTGTTTGTGGGTTAAAATGAATGGTCATCTTCTTGTGGGATCTGTGTCACAAAAAAAAAATTGATAGAAAAGCAGAAAAACATCTGCTCTACAAAAAATTTAAGGTAAATAGATTTTTTCAGCCTCCCATAGTATTTACACCTTAGCTTCGCCACTGTTGTGTATATAGGCGTCTTTTTTACCATCATCCTCTTTGTAATATAACTGAAATAAGTTATTTCCATATTTTCTAACGTAAACCTATATAAAATAACAGGATTAAATCTTCTATTCCATTTATTCGGTTATTGGAAATATAAACTAATATAGGTTACATACATGCGACCGTTAATGGAATAAGAAACTATAGGTACATGTTGGGATCCCTATAGACTATATGAGATCAATTCCTGAGAAAGAATCCAGTCCAGGGCAGCTAAATTTGTTAAAGGTAAAAAAGGACACGGGAATGATATGATAAAACAGCTTAAAATGGGAAACATTGAAAAACAGACGTAGTAAAACTATAATAACATCATTGTAGAGACTACATCTAGGTCAAAAAACATGGGTAAGACATAACGATTCGGTTAGAGAAGCCAACGTACTATGGTAGGGACGAAATCAAATGTGGGAAACAGAAAACGGATATAGGTACAATTTCATTCTTAAATCGAATTATAAATGATTAGAAATGACCTACCTGCAGCGGTCTTTGAGGGCTGTCCTTCCTTAAGGATATTAAAAAATAAAAATTGTTTATAAAGTGTAAATTAAAAAAAAGACACGTTACATTACTTACGGTGACATGTATTTACTTAGCCTGAAGCGTTATTCCCTTGGTTTAAATTGTAAATTAGTTTAAAATAGCTTGTAAGAGGGTCTTAGACTAGAAATGTTTATGTTATATGTCAATATATTAAATCTTTTTTCAATCTTATGGCTTAACACAAATATAAAACAAATTAATTCAATGTTTTATATATTTACATAATGTTGTATCATCTTACAAACATTTTCACCCTCATAGGGGCATCTTCAGGTACAAAGTATTTACAATATCACATCTAAAATCAATTAAAATAATCTGACCACATGTTTTAATTAATGATCTTAGTGGAGTAATAGTATGTGTAAATGTCTACTCTTAGCATAGTGGTGCAAATAGAATAAATATTAGATTGATCATACGAATTATACATAAAGCATAATCAAGTCGAATGTTAAAATCACAATCTAATATTTTATTCTATTTGCACACTATGCTAGATATTTACACATACTATTACTCCACTAAGATCATTAATTAAAACATGTGGTCAGATTCTTTTAATTGATTTTAGATTTTGATGTTTTAATTCTTTGTACCTGAAGGTGCCCCTATGAGGGTGAAAACGTTTGTAACATGATACAATATTATGTAAATATATAAAACATTGAATTAATTTGTTTTATATTTGTGTTAAGCCATAAGACTTAAAAAAAAAGATTTAATATATTGACATATGACATTAGTACTGGGCTTTGCTGACCATTCCAAAAATGAATTGTAAATTAGAAATGTTTAGTTTAATGTGGTTTTGTTTATAAGTATGATTCTCCGGAACAATAAGGGTGTAATTGTTTGTCTTATTTGAACTGTTCTATCAATGAAGCGTGGTGAGTCAGTGAAGTTATGGATTACAGTGGCAGTGAATAGTTTCGATCAATGATAATTCATAGTGTCAATGAAATGCGTTCTACAGTGTCAGGGAAATGTGTTCTATAGTGTCAGTGAAATTTGTCATAGTGCCAGTGCAGTAAGTGAGATCAGAGTGAAGGGCCTAAACATATGGAGATTGTAATGTAAAATCAGGTTCACTTATTAATTAGGTTATTTCATGTATTACTATTAATTGTAATTATTGTGTATTAATTGTATTGTGTAGGCCTATTCATTTTTTGTGTGTAATTAAGTTACCACTGCCACCGGGTTTTTGCCGGACGTACAGTGTAAATAGATACATATCTATTTATAAGCCATATAAAAAGTTTATATTTGAAGAAATGCTTAGTTACAGTAGTCTATATAGATTTACGTCTCTAATTTTACATACGTTGAAAAGTACGAAAATAACTTATTTTAGCCATGTTACAATGGGAGGATGTTCGTTAAGACGACGTCTATATACCCAATAGTATTTTCTAAACTCCGAACGCTCCATAGGAGAGACGCATCGTAACTGTGACTTTCTTCCTAGTTGACCTCATGCACATGGGAGACGATCTATATAGCACCGGATAATTAATGGAATAATGATGAAATGTCAGTAGGGGAAATGGGAATAACCCTCGAAAATGTATCACCAAGCACCGTGTTCGTCCATCACAAATTCTACTTGTACTCGCCGGGATTCGAAACTCGACTATCTCCGTGAAAAACCGAAGTACTAGCCGTTTGTTTAGTGATGCGCCTACTTTAAAACTAGAGGGTGGAACCGGGATACTTTAGCAATCAATGTACGCAAGCATTGACTATAGCTTTTACACACTCGGTACTGGGCACACACAAAGGTAGTACAGTCTGGTTATGATTGAAAATAAAGTACATGAGTACATACCTTATACAGGCAAGGTTCCGTCTTCTTCGGTTTCGTTGCCGGCATTACAATGAACAACAAAATACATCCGAAGATTTGCGAACTGAAACGTCCTGCGGCGATCACTCAAACAGTTTTTATATTTGAGAACGACCGTCCAACATCGCAGGATGTCAATGGTGAATGCAAATAATACGACTGGTGTTTCGAAATTGCACTTGTACACGTTACCTAATACAGTAGAACGTCTCGTTTAGGCACAGTGAAAACGTAAAGAAAATGCGGGTAACGTGTGGGAGAGGTCGAGCCGTACGATAAACACGAGGGATGCACTAGGTTTTAGTTACAACATTTATGGCGGAGCATTAATTGAAATTATATTTTCCAAAAGACACAAAACAAAAGAACACAAATTGCATAACTTTATCATACACACATTTTAACAAACAAGCAATTGTAATGTTGAAATAATTCAATATAACAAATCAAAGTTTGCTACTTATATGATGTTGCTTTCAAGCAGCATTTTTTATGGTCATAAATTTCATTCTCTGTATGACTAACATAATATCATCGTCTTCTGTAGCCGAATTAACAAACCTACAGTATATTGGTCTGAAGTGACAACACTATTTCCTAAACATAATAATTATCCCTTCTGAAAGTTCAATTTATTCAGGTACAGTATAGAAGACGGTGATATTATGTTAGTCACACAGAGAATGAAATTAATGACCGTAAAAATGCTGCTTGAAAACAACATCATATAGACTAAGTAGCAAAATTTGATTCGTTATATTGAATTATTTCAACATTACAGTTCCTTGTTTGTTAAAAATTGTGTATATGATAATGTTATGCAATTTTTGTTCTTTTATTTTGTGTGTTTTGGAAAATATGTCAATTAATATAATTAATTGTAACTAAAACCTTGTGCATCCTTCTGTTTATCGTACGGCTCGACTTCCCCCACACGTTACCTGCACTTGTTTACGTTTTCAGTGTGCCTAAACGAGATGCTCTACTGTGCACGTAAACACTGTGACAAACAACCTCGATACTAACGTCAGACAACTGTTCACTATGACTGCGCACAGTACTCTGCTGGCTTAGGTTCGGTTCTTACAGCGCACAACGGGACGGCTGACAGGTCATTTTGTGTTCTTAACAAAACGTACCTACTAGTGTAACGTCACATGTCTAAGCTCCGTTGTGCATCAACTTATTGCCGCCGTAAAGGTATCCCAATCCCGCCGTTTATTTACAGTATAACAATGACTTTTAGTGGTTTGTTTTACAATGCTTTTTCCAACATCTGTGGTTATCTAGGGTCTGAATGATGTGATATGGTGACAATGCTAACGAAATGAATCCAGAGTCTAGCGCCGAAAGTTACCCAGAATTTCTTAATGGGTGGAGGGAAAACCTAGGAAGAAACTCAACCAGGTAACTTGTCCCAACAAGAATTTTAACCCGGGCCCGCTCGTTTCGCGGTCAGACATGCTAACCGTTACTCCACAGCAGTGAACTATTCTCAGAGCCGCATGCCAAAGTTTTAAATCGCTTCGTCTTTAACGTTTAATGTGGTGTACCATGTGGAGATGATTCTACTTTAGCTATATCAAGGATGATGAGAACCATTATTCAAATTGAATTCCCCAATCCTTTCTGCATTCCGCCCCATCCCAAGTTTTGCATTCCTGCGCTAAATGCCAACCGGAGAAAGAAACTCCCCCTGAAATATTGTGTTGTTATTATTGTTGTTGCTTCAGTGACATAATAAGTAAGTGATTTGTGAAGTAGGCTTACTAGTCTTTAAATAAAATGGAGTCACTTACCAAGGTAACCACAAAAACATAACATCGTCTCTGGTATCATATTAATTTAGAGTAATATTAAACAATCTTGGATAGAACAAAAAAAAAATTGTGGTATAACGAGGAAGAATCAGGATCAACAGATAACTACGCTTGCAAAGAAGTGGACAGTCTCACCATAGAAGAATTATTGGAAGCTTTAAAACGATCAAAAAATCGGAAAGCAACTGGTCTTAATGGTATAAATACAGAATTACTAAAATATGCAGGAATATTATTTCATCTCCGCCTTCTTCATCTGTACAACATGTGTTGGAAACTCGGACAAATCCCAAAAGAATGGTACCAGGCGAAAGTCATCTCACTTTACAAGAAAGGCGACAGAACAAATCCGAATAATTACAGAGGGATAAGCCTGCTAGATACCACTTACAAGATATATGCAAGAATGCTAAATGAAAGACTAAAGAAAATAGCCGACCACTTGATATCAGAAGAACAAGTAGGATTCAGGAAAGGAAGATCTTGCATGGATGCAGTTTTCACACTCAAAAGAATAATAGAAGAAAGAAGAGAGTTTAATTGTGAAACACATTTAGCCTTCATAGATCTGGAAAAGGCCTTCGATAATATAGATAGAGAACTACTATGGAATATACTTATAAGAAAGGGATACCCGAAACACCTTGTGGAAGCAATTAAATCTCTCTATAAAGAAACCAGCATATGCTTAGTGATAGGAGGAAACTTGACAGAAGCGATTCCCACTAATAAAGGAGTAAGACAGGGCTGTAGTATCTCGCCGACACTTTTTAATATTTACATTGACGACATGTTTAGAACATGGAAATCTTATGTTACTCCAGGAATATATTTAAAGAACAACACTTTCTTGAACTCCCTTTTATATGCTGATGATAAAGTAATTATCCAAGACAGTGAGGATAAATTACAGAAATCAATTTATGTTTTAAATAAAATAACAAAAGAATATAATTTTAAAATTGCAGCTCAAAAAACCAAAACAATGGCATTTAAAGGAAAATACCCAATAAGGACAAAAATAGTAATCGATGAAATAATTATAGAACAGGTTAAATATTTTAAGTACCTAGGATGCTACATTTCATATGAAAGAGATATAGACCTGGATAAAAAACTTAATAACTTTCGAAATGTCTGTGGAACAATCCATAGATCTTTAAAAAACAAAACAAGAAAAGATACACGGATAAAATTTTTCAATACAATCGCAGTACCTATGCTAACTTATGGAAGTGAAGCCAGAATAATGACAGAAAAAGATAAATCAAAAGTCCAGGTAGCAGAAATGAAATTTATGAGAAGTACACTAGGATGTACAATACAAGATAAAAAGAAGAACATAGATATACGGAAGAAATTAGAGGTGGAACCATTGCTGGAGAAATTAAAGAGAAATAACAGAAGGTGGTGTGAACATCTACAAAGGATGCCGAACTACAGACTGCCAGCTTTAGCAATGGGATATAAACCAAAAGGAAGACGAGATGTAGGAAGACCAAGAGCGAAATGGGCGCCGGAACAGGTTCAACATGAACCTAATCCTTGAAGTGAAGAAGAAGAAGAAGAAGATTAAACAATATCAATAAAATACTGTATACGAGATAATAATACACTAATAATTAGGGACCGTATTCTGCCCCAGGACATACTGAGATAAGGTTAGTTATTTGTAGACAATATTGACGTGACGTCATGTTGGCACGTGATACAGGTACTGTAAGGGGACACTTCTTGTGCTGCAGTTGACAGTCTATTAATGATTTAAAACTTGACTTCGGAGACTGTTGAAAATGCATTCCAATGACAAAGACTGACACTACGATGAGCTTTCCTACAATTTAAATTATTTGTTCATTTATTTGTACTGGCAGAGTTAAGTTCATAAGGCCTTCTCTTCCACCCAACCAGTATAAAATACATAGCAAATATACATAACTTCAATACAAAAAACATTATTATTATTATTATTATTATTATTATTATTATTATTATTATTATTATTATTATTATTATTATTTGTAAGAGCAAAATGTAGATGTGTTTAGTTATATGTAATTTTAAGAATTAAACAATTACACAAAAACAAAACTTATGGCATTCTGTGGGAAATACCCAATACAAAGTAAAATTTGTCTCGATAATAAAATATTAGAAAGATGTAATAGTTTCCCATATTTTGGTTACAATCTTTCCATTTTTGAAGAATTGGACATATCACAGAAAATTAATAAATACACAAGAACTATGGGCATTATAAATAGTGTGATGAATCCATCCTTGGTTCAGAAACACACCCGCATACGTCTCTACAACACATTGCCACGACCGATGCTCAGCTACGGCAGCGAAGCATGGACACTGAGGAAAGCAGATAAAATCAGAATAACGGCTTGTGAATGCGATTCATGCGAAGAACAGCGGGCTATACTAAACGGGATCTGAAAAGAAATTGTGAAATTTTAAAGGAACTAAAAACTCAACCAGTTTTAGATTACATTGTTCAATATCAGTCTAATTGGAAACATCATTTGGAAAGAATGAGTAATAGTATAAATGGGATCTGAAAAGAAATTGTGAAATTTTAAAGGAACTAAAAACTCAACCAGTTTTAGATTACATTGTTCAATATCAGTCTAATTGGAAACATCATTTGGAAAGAATGAGTAATAGGATAAACGGGATCTGAAAAGAAATTGTGAAATTTTAAAGGAACTAAAAACTCAACCAGTTTTAGATTACATTGTTCAATATCAGTCTAATTGGAAACATCATTTGGAAAGAATGAGTAATAGTATAAATGGGATCTGAAAAGAAATTGTGAAATTTTAAAGGAACTAAAAACTCAACCAGTTTTAGATTACATTGTTCAATATCAGTCTAATTGGAAACATCATTTGGAAAGAATGAGTAATAGTATAAACGGGATCTGAAAAGAAATTGTGAAATTTTAAAGGAACTAAAAACTCAACCAGTTTTAGATTACATTGTTCAATATCAGTCTAATTGGAAACATCATTTGGAAAGAATGAGTAATAGTATAAACGGGATCTGAAAAGAAATTGTGAAATTTTAAAGGAACTAAAAACTCAACCAGTTTTAGATTACATTGTTCAATATCAGTCTAATTGGAAACATCATTTGGAAAGAATGAGTAATAGTATAAACGGGATCTGAAAAGAAATTGTGAAATTTTAAAGGAACTAAAAACTCAACCAGTTTTAGATTACATTGTTCAATATCAGTCTAATTGGAAACATCATTTGGAAAGAATGAGTAATAGTATAAATGGAATCTGAAAAGAAATTGTGAAATTTTAAAGGAACTAAAAACTCAACCAGTTTTAGATTACATGGTTCAATATCAGTCTAATTGGAAACATCATTTGGAAAGAATGAGTAATAGTATAAATGGGATCTGAAAAGAAATTGTGAAATTTTAAAGGAACTAAAAACTCAACCAGTTTTAGATTACATTGTTCAATATCAGTCTAATTGGAAACATCATTTGGAAAGAATGAGTAGCCTAATAGTAGACTCCCAAAGACAATTTATAATTATTATGTACCACATGGCCAAAGATCTGTGGGTCGTCCTGCTAAGAGATGGCGTGAAAATTTTATGTGAGACCGTAACAAGCCTTGTGGCCTAACACTTGTCAGGCAGAAGAAGAAGAAGAAGAAGAAGAAACAATTACACATTATTATTATTATTATTATTATTATTATTATTATTATTATTAAATAAGATAATACAATTTGGATCAAAGGAATTATTAACATACTTATAGTTTTTAAGAAACCCATAGGTTCATTGCCGCCCTCACATAAGCCCGCCATCTCTCCCTATCCTGTGCAAGATTAATCCAGTCTTTATCATCACCTCTCACCTCCCTCAAATCCATTTTAATATTATCCTCCCAACTAAGTCTCGGTTCCCCAAAGATATTATTGACTTTACAGTTTTATAAGTAATCGGTTCCAAACACCAGTCAAAGAATGCTTATCGCTGGTGAAAATGAGAACATGTCTGACTTGCTTTTCTGATAATCTGAACCGTGTGAGAGGACAATTTCCAGATGTACCTACTCAGTTTTGTACATTACGATTATTTAGTCCTAACAGTCGCCGGCGATGTGCGCCTAGATCAGGCGAGTCCATTTAGTTACGCCAAGGGGTGTATGGGTTATTCACTCGCTTGCCTTCGGAGCGATCGGATGTCATGCGTGCGGTAGAGCGGTATGTTTCTAGTACAATTAAGAATGTTAAATGTTATGTTTTATTTAACGACCTTGCAACTGCAGAAGTTATATCAGCGTCGCCGGATGTGCCGGATTTTTGTCCAGCAGGATTTCTTTTACATGCCAGTAAATCTACTGGCCCGGTATCGAACTCGCAACCTTGGGCATAGAAGGCCAGCACTATACCAACTCGCCAACCAGGTCGACTACAATTAAGATGTACTGCATTCCTTTACCGACCGCTCGCTCTTACCTCTACTCCGGAACTCTCCCCACTCCTATTACTTTCAATCTTTCGCGTCGCTGAGCTGTCAGGACTAAATAATCGGTCTGTAAGTACTCGGTTCCAAACACACGAGTCAAAGAGTGCAACATAATGCAGGAAGATTGATATATTGAAAATAAATATTCTACAAAAGTAATATTTGAAGTAAGATCATATTCTAGAGAAGAAAATCAAATCTTTTGCAATCAGCTTTCGAAATTAGTCAATGCCTGACAGTCGTTTTACACTATATACACTAGAATACCCTATGTTTACTATTTCCCCTATTATAAAAAAATAAAGACTTTTATAGATCAAACATTATTTATACTTGAATTTACACAAGTAAGGTCAGATTCAACAGTGTTCATAAATGAGATATTGAGTATACAAAGATATAATTTATTACAGTTGTATGAACACTTTTTGATAATTAAATTAAAAATTAGTGTAATCAGTTAAAAACCAAACATGTTTCGGAGGAATGCTCCTCCATCTTCAGTGGCATACCACGACTGCAAGAAGAAAATGAGAATGTGAGAAAATCGTATTTCTGCAATTTGTAGTATTATGTACGATTTTCTCACATTCTCATTTTCTTCTTGCAGTCGTGGTATGCCACTGAAGATGGAGGAGCATTCCTCCGAAACATGTTTGGTTTTTAACTGATTACACTAATTTTTAATTTAATTATCAAAAAGTGTTCATACAACTTTAATAAATTATATCTTTGTATACTCATTATTTATACTATTGTACAGAATTTAAAAAAAAATAAGTAGGCAATAGTATTATGAAATAAAATACCTTGCATTACAATACACAACACTGTACTTAAGCTTAATAGTGTAAATAATGTGTGATCAATGTAGACCTACATTCTTTATTACAGTTTAACAATAAAAACAGCGTATTCTAGTGTACATAGTGTAAATAATTTAAATTGTAAATATTAGTGTAATTGTTAAAGTAGTCTATATTGTGACATTATTGGGATCATCAGTGTGGTTTTAGGCGTAATAGATCAACTATTGATCAGATATTTAGTATTCGACAGATAATGTAGGAAAAATGGGAGTATAAGGGTACAGTGCGTCAGTTATTCACAGATTTCAAAAAGGCATATGACTCTGTTAAGAGAGAAGTTTTATATGATATTCATATTGAATTTGGTATTCCCAAGAAACTAGTTCGATTAATTAAAATGTGTCTCAGTAAAACGTACAGCAGAGTCCGTATAGGTCAATTTCTTTCAGATGCGTTTCCAATTCGCTGTGGGCTAAAGCAAGGAGATGCACTATCACCTTCACTTTTTAACTTCGCTCTAGAGTATGCCATTAGGAAAGTCCAGAATAACAGAGAGGGTTTGGAATTGAACTGGTTACATCAGCTTCTTGTCTATGCGGATGACGTGAATGTGTTAGGAGAAAATCCACAAACGATTAGAGAAAATACGGGAATTTTACTTAAATCAAGTAAAGAGATAGGTTTGAAAGTAAGACAGTAAGTAAGTAAGACAAAGTATATGATTATGTCTCGTAACGGGAATATTGTACGAAATGGAAATATACAAATTGGAAGTATATCCTTTGAAGATGTGGAAAAATTCAAATACCTGGGAGCAACAGTAACAAATATAAGTGATACTTGGAAGGAAATTAAACACAGAATAAACAGAGGAAATGCCTGTTATTATCCTGTTGAGAAGCTTTTATCATCCAGTCCGCTGTCAAAAAATCTGAAAGTTAGAATTTATAAAACGTTATATTACCGGTTGTTCTTTATGGTTGTGAAACTTGGACTCTCACTTTGAGAAAGGAACATAGGTTAAGGGTGTTTGAGAATAAGGTGCTTAGGAAAATATTTGAGGCTAAGAGGAATGAAGTAACAGGAGAATGGAGAAAGTTACACAACATAGAACTGCACGCATTGTATTCCTCACCTGACATAATTAGGAACATTAAATCCAGACGTTAGAGATGGGCAGGGCATGTACCACGTATGGGCAAATCCAGAAATGCATATAGAGTGTTTGTTGGGAGGCCGGAGGGAAAAAAACCTTTGGGGAGACCGAGACGTAGATGGGAAAATACTATTAAAATTGATTTGAGGGAGGTGGGATATGATGGTAGAGACTGGATTAATCTTGCTCAGGATAGGGACCAATGGCGGGCTTACGTGAGGGCGGCAATGAACCTCCGGGTTCCTTAAAAGCCAGTAAGTAAGTAAGTAAGTAAGTAAATAAGTAAGTCTATATTTTGTTCTGCCCCATTTTACGAAACAAGACTTGCGAAAGACATTAGCAAAGTACTTCGCTTGCATATGCAGTTCACTTAAAAACTCCAGTAGGCTAATACTTAACCTTATAGCCTCGTGGGACAAAGTGCGGTCCCTAATAGTAGTAGTAGTAGTAATGATAATGATAATAATAATAATAATAATAATAATAATAATGGTGATAACAGTAATAATGATAATAATAGTAGTAATAATAAGATATTAAAATTCCAACATTAATTGCAAACTTTTCCCTTTTACATTTTTAGCAGTTTGAGCAATTGTGTTAATTATGGCAGAGTTTATTATTATTATTATTATTATTATTATTATTATTATTATTATTATTATTAGTAGTAGTATTATTATTATTTTCATTATTATTAAAACAGTATGACTGTGGATATATGAGTGATATCCTAGCGAAACTCTCCGATGTTCTCTTTTATACCATAAATTCCATTTTGACTCGTTTGGATTTAAAAGCACGTTGATAGGGTAGAAATTCAACACTGTGGCATTTCGGTAAACAGAACGCCGGAATGCAAATGTTTATTTTCAACATGTGTTTGAACTCAGCTTAAAATTTAAATAGTACAAAATTAAAGACAGTGAATCCCTGTAAATGAGTGAAATACGTTTATGTTCTCTGTTGGGTGTTATTTTTTTAGTTGGTTATTTAACGACGCTGTACCAACTACTACGTTGTACCATTTCCGTTAGCATCTGTTGGTATGAAATCTTCTAATTCGCCCTTGTCTTTAAAAAGTTATACATCCAATTGTTCTTCTATTCTAAATGAATCTCAAGTCAATTACCTCGGAATAATAATCGACCAACACTTACGTTGTGATAAACATGTTCTTTTTCTTTGCATCAAATTAAGAAAAATTATTCACTATTTTATTATCCTACGAAATTATTTGACTATCCATACTTTACGACTGATTTACCTCGCATTAGTACAAGCTACAAGCAAGCATATTACAGTATGGCATACCTGCACAAACAGCGCTCGACGAGCGCGCGCGATCCTTCCGAGCGGGAGAGCTATGTTTACCGCTCGCCGAATCGGAGAGGAAGATACGTCAGAATGACATAGACCTGCTATAGATAGAGGAGAAGGCAACGACCACTCAGCTATCTAGTGGAGTGCAGTGCGTATTCTCAGTAATTGTTTCACGTTGCTTACCTACTGCTGCAGTACAGTATGAAGGAATCTAAAAGACGGAAAAGTAGTGATCAGGCAAATTCTTTCAATGTTGCATGGGAAAATGCTTATTTTTTCATAGCTGCTGGAGTAAATACTCAGTGCTTTATCTGCCACAACATTTTGAAAGGTAGAAAGAAACATAACATAATG
This sequence comes from Periplaneta americana, assembly GCF_040183065.1. NCBI lineage: Eukaryota > Metazoa > Arthropoda > Insecta > Blattodea > Blattidae > Periplaneta > Periplaneta americana. The sequence continues at coordinate 91,732,549 of NC_091121.1, forward strand.
CGTCATCACGAGTCCAGACATAAAGATACTAAAGATATTAACCTTCAACAATATAAATATCTCTCTTCAGGGAAAAGGCCAGCTCAGTGTTGATATGTTGAATAAATTACGGGATTTCAGTCGTAAACTTACACTTTTCGTAAGTCAGTTTCGGGAAAGTAATATGGCTTACTTTCGAACGATAGAAACTGCTCGTGATGAAGCCATGTTAAACGATTATGTGCAAATATTAATTGAAATTCAAAATGAATTTAATTCTAGGTTCCAAGATCTTGTCTTAAGGTCCACACCTGTCGAGTAACGGTTAGCGCGTCTAGCCGCGAAACCATGTGGCCCGGGTTCGATTCCCGGGTCAAGTTACTTGGTTGAGGTTTTTCCGGGGTTTTCCCTCAACTCAGTATGAGCAAACGCTGAGTAACTTTCGGTGTTGGACCCGGACTCATTTCACCGGCATTATCACCTTCTTCTAATTCAGACGCTAAATAACATAAGCTGTTGATAAAGCGTCGTAAAATAACCTACTAAAAATCTTGTCTTAATTGGAAAGAAGTTTAAAGTTAGCATAATAAATTCTTCAACATCAATTGAAACAATGCCATATAAGTTACAGTTGGGCCTGGTTGGCGCAGTTGGTATAGCGCTGGCCTTCTATGCCCGAGGTTGCGGGTTCTATTCCGAGCCAGGTCAATTGCATTTAAGTGTGCTCATATAACCTCGGCAGTTGCAAGCGTCGTTAAATAAAACATAACATTTAACGATTTACAGCTCGGACTTATTGATCTTCAATGTGGCCTAAGGGCTAAAGATCGTTTGAATAATACTACTAGCCTGGTTGAGTTTTACAAGACTAAACATTAGCAATAATATCCACGACTACACAGGCTGGCTGTGAAAATGATTGCTATGTTTGGCTCAACATTTATATTTGTGAGCAACTGTTTTCTATAGGCTAATCAACTTTAACAAAGGCAGACATCGAACATCTGTAACTGATGTTTCATTACGATCAGTAGGCTACTGTTCCTTTCAGCTGCCAACAGCATAAAACCTCGTTTTCATGTACTGATAAATAAAAACATAACAAAATGATATTGTACATTTAAATAGGTATAAAATTTCTATTATTTCTGTAAAATAAATATTTCTTTATTAATTAATAAGTCCAAGATAGTTTTGCAAACACTGAACGGGAATTCATTTCATAAACACTCGTAATAGTACTTCCTTTTATGTATATTTTGTACGAGATCACCCCTTCTTCCAGTCCACCCTATACTGAGCGCAGCTAATATCTGCATCCCGCTCATGAGCTGTGAGCCGGTTCGGAGAGCGGAAACCTTGTGCAGGCCTGCAGTATGGTATTATAGGATGGGGTTGTGCTTTTAGTACCTCCCCCATTCCAGTAACACAGCTACAGAGAACAATAATACAAATACGTCTAAATAAACCTCTTGATTATCCCTCAGAACTGTTGTATTCTGAATTTAAAGTATTAGATATCCATCAGATTTATAACAATGTCTTATTGAATTTCTTACATAAAAACCGAAATATATTTAATTTGTATTCACATAAATATAAAACTAAAAGATCAGACAACGTAGACTATGTCTGAGAGAACCTAAATGTACCACAACTGTGGCTTATAATCACAGTAGCAACTCCGGTCCAAGGCACTATAATAAGATAACGGTTAAATTACCAAACACTGAATTAGCTAATGCTTATTTAAAAGAAAACAATTTAGAAATTATTGTTTAGGGACAAAATATAAAATGCTTTCAATTATTATAATATCTGTGTTTTTCTTTTTCTCTTTTTATTTTTCATTGTGTTAATTAATAAAATATCTTGCAATTTTGTGAAATGCTCCCTGCGCACGAGTATGTACTCTTTCTGGGGGTGCTAGAGTGATTTTTATGTGTAAAAAAATATGTAGCATATTTATTTTGTTCTAGCAATAAATTATTACCTGCATATTATTATGATTTTATTATTACTATTGCTATTATTATTATTATTATTATTATTATTATTATTATTATTATTATTATCATTATTATCATTGTTATCATCATCATTATTATTATTATTATTATTATTATTATTATTATTATTATTATTATTATTATTATACTGCGGAACTCTAGACATCACAGAATCAGGTCCATGATTGCCGAAGCCTTGAGGAAGAAAGGTCTCACTGTACACGAAGAAGTCCAGGGCATCTCTCAAGAGGGATCCTGTCGGCGAATTGACATGCTTGCCATTCCACCAGGCTCTACATCCGCCTACATTATCGACCCGACTATCAGGTTCGAGGCACAGGAACAACAGCCCGCTGAAGTCCACGCAGAAAAATGCAGGATTTATGAGCCCACAGTTCCATTCTATTTGGAGAAATATCACCTCACCTCCATTGAAGTAGTTGGGCTAATGGTTGGCGCTAGGGGCACAATACCTCGCCTCTTTGTCACTTTCTCCAAGAAGTTCCAGTTGAACAACGACTTCATTCGTGATGTTTCCCTTACTGCTATCAGATGATCGCTTGCCATTTTAAAATACCACCTGTACTTTGTTTCCTAAAGAGGAAGAACTTTTGTTTGAACGTCTAATCCGTTTGTTTATTATGTTTAGGCCTATTATGTGTATGCTCTTATCCTTCCTGTACTTAATTTCCCTTTCTTGTTCGTTCCCTACATTTCTCTTTTGTGGTCTGTTTTTGTTTTCACTCTGTGTGTTATGCTTGTCCAATGAGGCAGTCCCGTTATTGGGAAAGCTGAAAGAGCGTCTTTCTTTCTCTATTATTACTATTATTATTATTATTATTATTATTATTATTATTTTTTTTTTTAGTCTATTATTATTATTATTATTATTATTATTATTATTATTATTATTATTATTATTATTACTGTTGTTTAGTCAACTGTCCAAAGACAGGTCTGAACCTCACAAGTGATACCAAGAAGGCACTACTTATGAGGCAACTAGGCCAGGAGATAATGGGTAGGGTGGCCAGTTCTTTTTTCCCTCCATTGCATACATCGCCGACCGCTATATTACACTAGTCAGACTTCAGATGCATACAAACAATTATTGTTCTTCCTCTGACACATACCGTCAAGTGAGATGTACTGCCTGATAATAGATGTACGTATCAGTCAGAACCTCAAGAAGAGTATTATTATTATTATTATTATTATTATTATTATTATTATTATTAGCATCGATGGGATTGGTCATAACGAGATAGTATTCCGTGAGACGAGGCCGAGGATTCGCCATAGATTACCTGACATTCACCTTGCGGTTGGGAAAAACCTCGAGGGAAAAAATCCAACCAGGTAATCAGCCCAAGCAGGAATCGAACCCGCGCCCTAGCGCAACCCCGGATCGGCAGGCAAGCACCTCTGCCTACTAAGCTACGCAGATGATTGGGTGTTATTGTGATATTTATATTTTTAAAGGAATTCGTTCTCAGTTTAGTGATAATAGGTGATATAAAAAGTGTAATGCAATTTATGTAGCCTATTGAATTATTTACGATTATTTTTCCCACATTATTTATATCGAATATAAGCTATGCTATATGTCTGTGCAAACACTTATAATGAAATTACTATGTTTCTTTTTAATTAGTTCGTTGGAGAGTCGTGATATGTGTCTATGATAAATGAAATAAGAAATATAACTCAAGCAAGAAAGAAAGTCTAAGCCTATAGAGCAGCCATTTTCAATCAGTGTGCCGCGAATGATCCTCTGGTGTGCCCGGCTGGATGATAAGAGCTTCTCAACCGAATAATAACACGCATTTCCCATATTTATTCTGCGTTTAATTTCCTCCCGAGATTAATTTATATTTGTTACTGTTGCTCCAAGATATTTGAATTTTTCCACTTCTTCGAAAGATAAATCTCCAGTTTTTATAGTTCCATTTTGTACAATATTTCCGTCACGAGACATAATCATATACTTAGTCTTTTCGGGATTTACTTCCAACCCTATCGCTTTACTTGCTTCAACTAGAATTTCCGCGTTTTCCCTAATCGTTTGTGGATTTTCTCCTAGCATATTCACGTCATCCGCATAGACAAGAAGCTGATTTAACCCATTCAACTCCAAACCCTGTCTATTATCCTGAACTTTCCTAATGGCATATTCTAGAGCGAAGTTAAAAAGTAAAGGTGATAGTGCATCTCCCTGCTTTAGCCCGCAGTGAATTGGGAAAGCATCAGATGGAAACTGGCCTATACGGACTCTGCTGTAAGTTTCACTAAGACACATTTTAATTAATCGAACTAGTTTCTTGGGAATACCAAATTCAATAAGAATATTATATAAAACTTCTCTCTTAACCGAGTCATACGACTTTTTTAAATCTATGAATAACTGATGTACTGTACCCTTATACTCCCATTTTTTCTCCAATATCTGTCGAATACAAAAAATCTGATCAATAGTCGATCTATTACGTACGCCTAAAACCACACTGATGATCCCCAATAATTTCATCTACATATGGAGTTAATCTTCTCAAAAGGATATTCGACAAAATTTTGTACGACGTCGACAAAAGTGATATTCCTCGAAAGTTACTACAGTTAGCACCTTACGTACTGTAAATTCAATCTACACTTCTGCCTAATCCGGAAAGATAAAATTACTCAGATATGATATCTCCTGTTGTTTCACTGTCGTTACTGTACTGTTTTGTAGCAGAGTCGTAGGAAGAGAGGAAATCACGTGATAGTTATGTAATTACTTAACGAGACTCTTTTATTTAAGTTATTTTAAACAGTTGTATATTACGTAGACGTCCGATTCCTAACAGAAATTAGGCTAATGTTTTCAGAAAAGAGCTAAGACAGCCCACCCACTAGCCTTTACAGAGGGGCGAGTAGAAGCGGGTGGGAGAAACAGGGATGCGACGTAGGCAAACGGACTATAGTACCTGTGCGAAAATATGATTCAATATTGAAAGCCCTTTCGTCACTGGAAAACGCGAACATATTTCTGGAACATACTATACTCACTAACTCAGTATGTACCGTTTACTATGATCGTAAGGCGACTTTGATTGCATTGGGAGTTTACTAGTAGAGATGGTGGGAGTGAAGTACATTAAAAAACTCAGGTACAATAAAAATTGAAGTAAAATTAAAATGATGTCCCTGTATTTGAAAACTTTGTGGTGTATATAGACCTGTTTTGCAGTAACATTTGTTCCTGAGGCTAGGATCGCTCGTGCCGGGTCTTACTTTTGCATTTCGTATATGTTCGCGGGCTTTGAGGTTGCACTTGAAAAGTTGTAGCTGAGGCACAATCCGTCTGGCCTCGTGGCCTGGCCAGCTTTCACTCCTCCCATCCATGGGCCGGCCTTAAGGGTGGAATGGGATGGGTATAGGAGTGGTGACTTGTCTTCCTAAATAGGCCATAAATAACACAAAAATTTCCGCTCTTTGGCAGGCAGAGACCCACACTGTTTTCTCCCTTTATGTCTCAGTTTATGACAGTGCTGCTCATCGGAGTGACTACTACCGCTCTCCACCGGTGATCTCCGATACTACCGTAGGTAGAACAGGGGACATACGGAGGGATGCGGAGGTTCGGAGAGAAGCGACAGTTAGCTCAAGGACGACCGGCGCGTACGAACTGACTGTAGTTGTGAGTGGAATAAAATGGCACCAACTCGGATATCCGTCGCATGGAAATTCTTTAATTTAGTTGAAGGTAATAATGAAGTCGCACACTGTAAACTTTGTGGGCGAATTTGCTCTAAGGGTGGTGGAACTTCGAATTTGTTAGACCATTTGAAGCGATCGCACAATCGCGAACTTGATGAAATCAATTACGCAAAACATTTGATACGATTTCTTTTTAAATTGTTTTAGTGCTATTGTTCCCAAAGGCTCACAGTCTACGAAAAAGTCTTGAAATTTCTCTAAAACGTAACTTTCGAGGCAACAAAAAAACAAATGAAATATTTGCAAGACGACTTGAGTTATATTTTACTGTTTGGATTAAAATATTTCTGAATGAAACTAAAGAAACATCTGGTAATAATAGCCTATAATTACAATTATCCTTAAGTTGATACCCACTTATATTTTTATTACAGAGCAAGAGTGGTGCGTTTTAGAAGAGACAGTTCAAATACTGGCACCTTTTAACACAATAATCACAATCCTGTCCGGTGAAGAATCTGAATAAATTATGTTGGACAGTAAACTTTATCCCATTGATAGCCCACGTTTCTTTTGTTTCATTCTGAAGCTCCCTTAATATATTTTACGTTAACTAAACCGATTAGAATAATAATTGACAAACCCTGTTTGCGATTAAACCAGAGTTTCTAGGAGAATTAAAGTATTAGGGTGGTATTCATAGACTTTTCGCTAGCCCGCGCTCCGAGCGTGCTAAACAGGATTCATATCATATAACTAACACTGTTTTATGAATACGAAAAACGTTAGTTCGCTGATCATCCACCGAAAGCCAGCGCTAAAAATGTCTATGAATACGGCCCTAAATGTTTACACTGAAAAGCTTTACTTCTGCGTTAGTTTTGCAGTTAGATTGAATGTTATTAATTTGATCAATGACATAAAACTAATACGGCTTTCCACATATACTATGAATTTCAAAACTAGAAAAAAAATCTGTCAGCTAACGTAGCACTTTAAGCAAAACAAAAAAAAGGAGCCGAAGAAAGAGAGAGAGATTAACATAAAAGAGAGATTAAACAACAACAAATTAGAACTTATTTTAAAAGATACGCGGACGTCAGCGGACTCGAATCACTACCTGATCCGATTAAAGGAATGCTCAGCGGAAAGTGTATGTCTGCGCCACAGCACATATACAACCTGCGCGGCATCAATCGGAGATAACTGGAGGTCTCCGATTGAAAGCGCGCAAACAACCGCTCCGGAGAAAACCTAATCATAAGCAGCACTAGTTTATGACTTAAGTGAGGGTTTAGTACAGTAGTGAGTGTGGTTCTATGTTGTTATATGTTTCGGGAAAATATAACAGAAATAGATGCGAGAAACAATGATGATATAGTTAATTCATTGTTAGAGTGTCCTTTTTCGAGAAGAAATGATACTGAAAGACAGGAAATTTTAAATAAAGAGATAGCCTACCGAGATACCTAATCCATCGCTAACAATTTTTCTGACAGATAATCTTAAAACGCGAGTTCCTATTGCGTCCTTATATGGGCAACATAAATGGCTAAATGGTTAAGTGGTAATGTGGTGCAAAATAAACTAAAAGAAATAAACCTTGTTAAAGAAAGAAAGAAAGAAAGAAAGAAAGAAAGGTGTGTCTACTGAAAGCTTCAGCGATCTGAAAAATATTTCCCGGGGAATTTCAAGAAATATTTCTTCAACTAAACATAATATGGATGGTTTCATCACACTCGAACAATCACTGAAACAAACTCACAGCATAACAACTTAATTGGGTGAGTGACATTATTTTTCATTAATAATAATAATAATAATAATAATAATAATAATAATAATACATTAATAATAGTACTAATTAATATCATGAATAAATATTTCCTATCGGAGACATTTAAACTAGTTGCATCTGGCCTCGCCGAGGATTTCGGTCACCGGTTGCTACTGCTTATTAGATTTACTGCACTGACAATCAAGCTAGGCGCATTCCCAAACCAAACCACCCGACTACAATAAAGTTCGCTGCGTAGTACTCATGTCAGAATCCTAGCAGACAACCCCACTCGTCCCTAAGCCAGCCCCCTCCATGCGTTGCCTTCCGGCGTTGGGGACTGCTATGGAATGACAAAATGGAGAAATGTTGACGGAATGATGTAGATTCCTTACAAGCTCTACCACAAGTTTAAGGTCATTCTTTCGAAAGAGATCTTGCACTCCTGTCCCATTACTTATGTGAAATCCCCTGATGTTCATGAAGGGACCAAATGCCTGTGAAAAATGAAGTTTTTGTACTGCAAACCCAATCTCTCTATCATTCAAACTGTGGATTATATAACAATTTTTCTGTTATGAAAACTTACTGAAAAATTATATTTTTTATAGAAAAAAATTACTCCACAATGGATGTATTTAGATCAACGAATTTTGGTCAATGATCAATGAGAGATTATTGTCGAAGGAGGTCGTATTTCGACACAATTAACAATCGTGTTTTACATTTAAATGACAATCTGTTCTCTCGTGACGTCTGCGGCAATACAGTACAGCCATTCCTTACTACGTATAATGGATGAATAGTTGCAGGTTTTCTGTACGAAGTATTGGGTATCGAAAAGTGAAACTACATAATCTTTATATATTCGTAATAGTTAAAGAAAAATGGTGTCAACTTTGTTCTACGTCTTCTGAAGCAACGGTAGACGTCAAGTGCTGGGAGAAATCCTACCTATCTACCAACCTATCAATGCTAAATCATGCAACATTAGCTCGAGATGGAAATCTGGTCCACTGCCTACTACGATTAATTCGTCAGCTAAATGGACTGTGTATTTATCAGTAAACATTTATACAAAGTTAAAGTTGATAGTTATTACTAGTAATATAGTTCGCCAATATTAACAATACATTCTTTCGTCTGACTAGAATTTTGATTCACGAAATGTTTTTACATCATGCAGGCTCATTTTTTATAGATATTTGTGTGTTGTGTGATATTAAATTCATATCTGTACAAGTATTTCATTTAAAATATGTACAATACTTAATACTTGAATTTATTTTAAAATACTGGATATGAAATTTTTAAAATAATTATTTAAGCCATCAGTCTACGACGAACTGCAGACACAAGGTTTATGAATTTCAAGTAAATAATGCATTGTTATCAAAAGTAAGGCTAGAATAATCATTAACAATGTAACTAATGGCACTGCCTGGTTAGTCTATTATGTTTAGCGCAGCGCAAGACAACTGCGTCAGATAACACAATGCGAACTTTATACAGGGATATCATTTTATTTTTACTTCAATTTTTATTGTACCCGAGTTTTTTAATGTACTTCACTCCCACCCCTTCTACTAATGAAGTTCAACAGTCCTCCACACAGAATCAAGACCGTATATACAGTCATAGTAGCCTTACAGTACGTTCCAGAAATATGTTCGCGTTTTCCAGTGACGAAAGAGCTTTCAATATTGAATCATTTTCGCACAGGTACTGTCGTCCATTTGCCTACTTCGCATCCCGGTTTCCTCCTCCAGCTTCTATTAGTCCCTACGCTGTCTTAGCTCTTTTTTGAGACCATTAATTTATGTTATGAATTGGACGTCTACGTAATATTATACAACTGTTTAAAATAACTTAAATAAAAGGACCTCGTTAAGTAATTAACTGTCATGTGATTTCCACCCTTTCTACAACCTTGCGACATAACCACTTGGACGGACAGTAGATAGCATGTCTGAGTAATTTTATCTTTTCGGATCGGGCAGAAATGAAGATTGAATTTACAATACGTAAGGTACTCTTTTATAGAGTAGGTACAGAATTATTCCAACATGAGTTACTAGTACGAAGGACGAAACTAGTAATTAGAATTAGGTACAATAGTCTATAGTGCGATAATATGCACAAAAGAGCTGAAGCCTGTATCGAAATGAACGGCCACCATTTTAAAAAATGTGTTTGAATATTCATATTATGATTATTTTTCAATTTAATTTCATTCTTTAAAGTGTACAGTACGCTAATGTGCTGTAGACAGTATAATATACACTGCATAATGAATACGTCCGCATGGACAGCTAAGTTCGTGAATAAAAACACTCATTGTTAAGTACTGTATTTTGATTAAACAAAAACCTAATTAAAATTATCAAACTCAAAAGCGCAATATTTCCTAGTTTACGTAAATGGATGAACTACTTTTCTTCCCTCCTATACCTAGTAAAGCGATTTGTTTGTATATTACGTCAGTATCATCGAACTCCAGTCGTGGAAGGGGGCAACAAACTGTGTTTCCGGTTCTCAGCCGATGCAAAGGTATAGCCAGGTTACTATTAGAAATGTTAGTAAAAATAAAATGATGTCCCTGTACAAGAGACACAATGTTAACATCTAGGCACAATAAATATCACAACATTTATAATAACAATAATAACCTATGGATATAGGTACAGGGTGTAAGGGGTATAAGTGCCTCCTTTTCACAGTCCTTCGGGACGGTCTACTGGATCAAAAAGTGTCCATGCAACATAGGGTAAAAAGTTGGTAGTTTTCCCAGGAAAAAAGTATTTCTTTTCTTATTTTATTTGCGTTATACTGCTTATATCGTTAGTAAAATTACGAAAACAATTACATTAGTAAGTATATGTAGCAAAGAGTTAATTTAGTTTAAATAAATATTTGTGTGTTCTATTACGTTTTCGTGAAATTAAATAAAAATATATGCTTAAATTTGTTAATATTCTGGCGTGAGAGACGTGGCAACGTGTTCAACAGGCAGTACCCTGCACAGACTAAGTACGATTCAGCTGAGTTCAAGCTGCCTGTCCATAGCTCTACTGCCGAGCGGATGGCAGTTCAGTACAGTTATTCGATAAACAACTTACAATGTCATTCACAATTTAGGAATATCATAATACTCGTATGTTATTAATTTATGGAGAAAGTCTTCATAATGCAAGTAAGGCAAGAAGGATGTACCGTCAACGTTTTCCTCAAAGATGGTTACCTAATCGGCGAATTTTTGTAGCAGTTTCTCAACGATTATTAGGAACTAGAAGTCTCTTACCCCGTTTCGAAATTCACACAACCAGATATTTGTTTAAAAATGATAGGCCTACTGCTTTACGGAAGCGGGAGAGATTAAAATGTTGCATTAGAAAAAAAGTTCGTATGATTTTGTGCAGAAAACCATTATTATTTATTTTTTTAGACGTACAATAAAAAATGGAGCAATATTGTTACATAAAATGTAAATTTACCATAATGTTCTATTAATGAGATAGAAAGTTTGTATTTGCTGCTCGTTTTATGTAAACAACAGTATTGTCATGGTCCGCTCCTGTATTAGAACAGTCTGTTTTGTTCCGATTTGTCTGTACCCGCTGGAGCTGAACTGTGTAGACCTACTTGTAAACTCCCTCCTTCCCAATCAGAAACGTTGCAAAACGTCTAATATTGTAAACTTTAATAATTAGTTAAATATTGCAATTAGGAAAAAATTGTAAGGACATTTTTTTCTTTCTTATGATATGAATAATCATCAGTTAAAATAATGGCACTTATACCCCTTACACTCTGTAGATCAGTTGAGAGACATCACCTAACATTATTTCAATACCGTACCTAAAATTCTGCCCTATTCTCCTTAAGCGTATATATAGAGGTTTCAAATTCATTGCAATCCATTTTATATGTCAGAAACGTGGTTGTCATCACAATAGCTCTCACGAAGTTTCTATTAAACACATAGGAATAAAAGTGGATAAGGATTTCAGCTTGTAGCCTCCGACATCACGACACACAAAACTTTTGAAATATACGTAAAATAAGAAATCTTATCACGTTTCGATTTGCTTCTGTCGAACACACACTCTCGAGCAACACGGCGCGTCGCGGCGGCTCGGTGTACCCGTCTGACTAGAAACCAGACAACGAACTGCCGTACATCATCCCTCATTCAGCCTACAGTGCTTGTGGGACAGTGGGGGAGAGAGTCTGGCCTGCGCAGATTTAAGAGTCCAACGACTCGACCACGTACGAAAGCATCTCAGTTCAACCACTTGTGGCTTCCCATATCAAAGTTGAAAAAGTTTCTACTGTGACTCTTCGAATTGACAAGGCTGACAGCGTACACGTAAAAAGACTTTATGCATGTTACGAACGGATTCCAGATTTCTAGAAAAAACAGTTTATTTCTACATACAAAAGAAAACTACAAATCATCTTGTTAACTCTTACCTATATTATTTTATGGCTATAATAATAATAACAATAATAATAATAATAATAATCATCATCATCATCATAATAATGTAGTCGACTACTTTACATGGCTAATTTTAATGGGATATTAAAATCACGATAATTGGAACGAATCACATTACCATGAATGTTGGTTTATTTTCTGTATGATGACCCGTTACTGCTTTAAGTGGGGTACCGACGTCTTGCATGACTCCGTATCAAGAAAACCCACCATGTGTCTGTTTAAAATGTGTTAAATCTCTAAAAAGTCAAGATCAATGTTCATTGACTGCTGTAAATCGTAGGAAGGAATAATACTTACTTACTTACTTACTTACTTACTTACTTACTTACTTACTTACTTACAGCTTTTAAAGAGGTTCATTGCTGCCCTCACATAAGCCCGCTATGGTCCCTATCCTGTGCAAGACTAATCCAGTCTCTATAATCATAACCCACCTCTCTCAAATTCATTTTAATATTATCCTCACATCTACTTCTCGGCCTCCCCAAAGGTCTTTTTTCTCCGGCCTCCCAACTAACACTCCATATCCATTTCTGGATTCGCCCATACGTGCTACATGCCCTGCCCATCTCAAACATCTAGATTTAATCTTCCCAATTATGTCAGGTATAGAATACAATGTGTGCAGTTCTCCGTTGTGTAACTTTCTCCATTCTCTTGTAACTTCATCCCTTTTAGCCCCAAATATTTTCCTAAGCACCTTATGCTCAAACACCCTTAATCTCTGTTCTGTGAGTCCAAGTTTCACAACCATACAGAACAACCGGTAATATAACTGTTTTATAAATTCTTTCATATTTTTTGAGAGCAGACTAGATAACAAAAGTTTCTCAACCGAATAATAACAGGCATTTCCCATATTTATTCTGCGTTTAATTTTCTCCGAGTGTCATTTATATTTCGTCGATATTCCTGCAATAACTCCTATGTGCAAAATATAAAATTGTTCAGTAGGAAGAAAAACACATTATGGCAGTAGTACAGAGCGTTCGCCTATGGGTGGGGCCAGGAAGGGGGCCTGCTTGCGGTGTCGCTTGCGGGAATCGTCTATCCGTAAGCTTCCGCTTTCTATACTATACTCTGTAGAGTTTTAATTTTAAAAGTTTAGCAGCAGTAAAGACTGATGTTTTTGAAACACTAACTTCCTGTGAAACACGTCTTAGAGATTCATAAGGAGAGCATGTAAATGATGCACTGATTTCATCAATTTTTTCTTCCGTCAATACTCTTTGTTTTCGCTTAGGAATTGTAGCATTTATCGACCCTGTTGTCCTTAATTTGTTAACAAGACGTCTAACAGTTTCTCTACCATGAATTGGAGCACCCGGATATTTCACTTCAAATTGCCTACGCACCTCTCTACATGACTCTTGTTTTCACATATGCATCATACATAAAAACTCTCTGTTCAAGCGTGAATTTTGCGTTTTGTATTGTTAACAAATTTTACACAACGCTGAATATTTAAGCAACTGTGTCAAGAAACTGCACTGTACGTGTTAAATACTGCAACATCTGGCTCACAACTCATACCTTGTCGACCTTGATGTCCTTGATTGTCGAGCGTGTCTCAACAACTGCGCGCACAAAGCGGCGTATCAGTACATGCTGCTTTCCTGGCCTCACTCGTAGGCGAACGCTCTGTACATAGGAGACTGTGAATTCTTAAATTTTCGAAAGAAAGAAATATAATTACATATAGGAGATTGTATTATTTGCTGTATCACTATTTAAGTTACTGTATTTAATAGAGCAAAAATATGGAAATCGATAAATATGTCACATAGGAGTTATTGCAGGAACAACGACGATTTGTTACTATCGCTCCAAGATATTTGAATTTTTCCACCTCTTCGAAGGATAAATTTCCAATTTTTATATTTCCATTTCGTACAATATTCTGGTCACGAGACAGGAAGGAATAATAATAATAATAATAATAATAATAATAATAATAATAATAATAATAATAAGCTATGTCTCGACAGCCCATGTAGAACCAAGGTCAATCAGCAGGCTGCTGGTCTCATTTCACATGCCTCAGCAGAGGTAAATGATCATTCAACCAATACGGGAGTAACTTGCGGTCACCACGATGAAACTCCTCCCTCCAGCCGTCATAGCAGGTTTGCGAAACCGGATTTGGCTGATCACTGTAGCTCTCCAAGTTCATCTCAATTCTGGATGGGCACTAGTGCCATACATTGGCCAACATTTTATGACAGTATTTCTTTTCCCATGAGGACTAGAACCGGCTCTTATTCCGTTTGCTAGTCCAAGGCATGACGACTTAAGGCTGGTTTACAATAAACCGGAAACGAGAATCGGAACGAAAACGAAAACGGTAAAATTGTTAAAATGTGTACATTTAAATGTGAGCATTCACAATTAACGAAAAGCTTGCCGGAGCCCGAGATCGGGAACGGAGAGTTGGCCAAGTTTTAACTTTGCCATTCACGTTTCCGATCACAGCCCACTAGATTCATTCTATTGCCATCTAAAAGCCATAACTCTTGTATACAATAACTCTTGTATACATGTAACTCTCATCTAAATCAAATTGTTGAATTCTTTGTAAGTTCATGCATATGTATATACACTTTTTGCTGGTTGAGTGGAAGAGAAGGCCTTACGGCCTTAACTCTGCCAGCTAAAATAAATTATTATTATTATTATTATTATTATTATTATTATTATTATTATTATTATTATTGTTATTATAAAAGCTATTTTATCGTCGTATATTTTGTAGCAAGAAGACTGTGACATAATCTATGCATTATTTTGGTCTGTGCTGTGCATCATGGAGCAAGTTTTATTTGATGAGATTCTAATATTGAGTGTTGAGGAAAATCCTCACGTTTACGATAAGCTTTCAATAGCTGCATCTTTGAACACCGATCGTAAGTGAATCATATTTTATTACTGTATTGGTTGTATTACACACTACATATTCATGCTTCAAATCAATAACTACTGTAATGTTCATTTTTGTTCTGTTACAAATGTTTCTTCTCTAATTATTTTACGTTATGGTAGACTTAAAATAGGTTGTGATAATAAGGATGCATGGGCATATTTATAGTACCGTACCTAATGAAATGTTTCAGTTGAAATTTCGAAGTTGGTTAACCTAGGTTTATGTTGGCTGGCTTTTACTCATGAGAGAACGCCATTGGTCAATTATACACAAATAACATCAGAATGCGTAATATCGACTTTACATATCTTATTGACATGCATATCGATATGCATAGTCGTCTACGCTCTAGGTTTATTGTGAATCAAAAATTTTCATATTCACGTCCTTTGCTTCTCGTTTTCAGTCTGGTTCTCGTTCCCGGTTTATTGTGAACCAACCTTTAGGCCTTGAAGCTACGGTGTGGAACTTTTATATCATATACACAACTGAATCAAATAAACTATGAAGCATCTGCATTTCATAGCATATGACTTCAATGTTGTGTAACTTAAAAAGAAGTTTACGAGTGAAGCGCAAAAAAACGTAAAATACGTGGGAATTAAATAACAATATAAACAACAGAGTAACCTTTGTCTCGAAGCTGCTGTAGAGTAACGTTATGTAAGGTAATCTTAGGTGTGTTATATGAGCGGCCGGGTAGCTCAGTTGGTAAGTTGGTAGAGCAGCTGGCTACAGACTGGAAGGTCCGGGGTTCGATCCCAGATAGTGACAGGATTTTTTCTCGTTGCCAAACTTTCAGAACGGCCCCAGGGTTCACTCAGCCTTCTATAAAATTGAGTACCGGGGGTAAAAGGCGGTCAGAGCGTGTTGCCGACCACACCACCTCATTCTAGTGCCGAGGTCATGGAAAGCATGGGGTTCTACCTCCATGCCCCCCCCAAGTGCCTTCATGGCATGTTACGGGGATACCTTTTACCTTTTATGAGGGGTTCACAACCAGAGTGGACCAAGTCCATCTGGAATAGTTCTGATATATTGAGTCTTAAAGTTCCTGCTTACGCTTAACAACCTTCACCTTCCATAGGAAATGCTGCCCTCTGTGGAGTGACAAATGAGTTATGGACTTTGTTTGTTATGGCAATGAATAAATCTAAGTTTTCTTCATCCGAGATTGTATTAATCCACACACTGATCACTGGTGAACTTGGTCCACTCTGGTTGTGAGCCCCTCATATATGTTCTGAATTGTATTAAATTTTACAATTCGCGGATGTAGGGTACTCGGTAAACTTGCTTCGCGCCAACATGGTATAACTGGGAAGGTTAGACATGAACCAGACACTCGCAGAGGGGAACGTTTTTCCTGCCTTGCGCCAGCCGCTAAAGAACAGATACGCCATCAATAGGCTTGTAATGTTGGGGACTGATTACAAAGTTGACTGCAGCATGGTACATAGTCGGGGAAGTGAGCTAGTACGAGGACATTTACTTCGTTCTGCGATCGATTACGGGAATAACAAGGTGCACATAAACAAATCTGACAGCTTTAAAAGTAAATATACCGCTACATAGCATTATAAAGATATATTTTTACGTACGGTACCTTTCGTTTTGTGCAGAAGAATTATTATAGAATTATTCGTGGGTTTGAGTTTCCGCCTTTCTTTTCTTGTGCTACAGTGTCTCTGTATATAACATCGCTTGTCACCTAGTATATTTGTATTAAATAGTTCACATGTAATGTTCCCGTAATTCACTTCAAAACACCAAATTCCGCTGAAAAAAATATGCGCCTGAGAACCTTTAACCTTCGGCATTATTATGCAGCAGGTACACTGTTTACGCATGCTAGAGTACTGACTGGTGAACGGATAGTGAACTTGAAACCAGCGTAACGCACCCTATCGGTCCCCAACATTACAACCCTAGTCATCAAGTGATCATAGTCTACTACGCGTAACACGTTTGACTCAGTTCATACCAGACACGAGCTGAGAGGAAGGCATTAAATTTACTCTCTTCCTGCAGCCTCCACAGAAGAAATTTATGTCATCATGGTGTTCTGCCCAAACTAATGTTTGGCTCAGGTCTTACCTTCTCAGTTGTATCTTTTCTGTAGAAAACGTCACAACTGACTACGTAACAGTCTTTTTGAATATAGCAAAGCTTTATTAACAAGTTGTATGAAACTGTAAAAGCTAGCTAAGATCTTAATACAATCTATTGAAGATGAGCAGTGAGTGAAAAATGTTTCATGTTTTCAGTAATTGAAGACTGAACATAAAAAAGTCAATATCGTTGAATTTTTTTAAGTCTATGTCCCTGGTTCAATCCATTGAGAAAAATGATGTCCTGTTGTAATTTTATTTAGGCCCTAGCTTCTCCCACAGATTTGAAAAACGTATGATGTTACATTACTGTAAGCCACGTCGCTCTTATTTCCAGCAACCAATCACGTTGCAGGTCGGCTACATTTAAAAGTGCGCATCTTGTCGTTGAGTGGAAGATAACTATGATCCATCCCAGAAATCTGTAGAGTAGAAAGACAAAATAAGACCTCTGCGCAAGTGGTATGTGGGAGGGCTAGGACCAATGACCGCTCTGGGGGGAGGCATTGGTTGAACGACCAATCGCTTACAGGAAGGGAATCATTTCTATCTGAACTCTCTACCACGAGCACCTTACCCCTTAGCGGCCTCGTGCTGATGCTCCCCGCAATACACTCCGGCACAGATAGACTCCGTCCCCATATGCGTGAAGTCACTTTACAGATTCCTGGGCCGGACCATAATTACCAAGTGTTTAGGCATTACAACTACAGCAACGACATTATTAGGTCGGTTTTTTAACTTCGGTATTTTATAAGATTTTAATGATTTACTTTAGTTGGGCAATGCAAGCTATGGTTATTATTGCGTATTGTAAGCATGTCAGTCGTCAATTGTTAATACAAAGAATATAAAATGGAGGTGATAAAGTTTGAGATTAGAGTCCTTCTGAAGCACTACTGGAAACAAGATTATAAAGCTGCTGCCGCGGCTCGAAAATTATGGAAAGTCGAGGATGAAGGTGTCGTTAGTGAGCGTGTAGCACAATGATGGTTCCAGCGTTTCAAAAATGGAGATGGAGACTTTAAAGATTTACAAGTTCTGGGAGACCTAAGGTATGGAATATTGAGAATACACGCAGAGTTGTGGGAAAAAATCCACAAAAATATACTCAGAGGTTGTCAAAAGAACTCCGTGCTACAAAAAGTACA
This sequence comes from Periplaneta americana, assembly GCF_040183065.1. Lineage (NCBI taxonomy): Eukaryota > Metazoa > Arthropoda > Insecta > Blattodea > Blattidae > Periplaneta > Periplaneta americana. The sequence goes on from NC_091121.1 coordinate 91,750,699, forward strand.
ATACATTGATGGTTAAACTACAATCAACGGGGATTGACTTCAGAGTACTCCAGTGGATCAAGGAATTTTTAACTTGTCGCACTCAGAGAGTACGGGTGGGGGAGGAATTATCGAACCCAATTGAAATTACTTCCGGAGTCACACAGGGGAGTGTCTTGAGGCCTCTTCTATTCCTGGCTTTTGTAAATGATCTGCCAGTTAATATCTTGTCTAGGGTTCGCTTATTCGCGGATGATTGTATGGTATTCAGGGAAATAAAAAGTTATGAAGATACTACTCTTCTTCCGAATGACCTCAATAGAATAAACGATTGGGCAATAGCCAACAAAATGAAAATAAATTCTCTAAAGAGCAAAGCCATCAGCTTTACAAGGAAAAGAAATAAAATAATCGCATCGTATAGGGGTGAAACCATTCCGGAAGTTAACAAATGTAAATACCTCGGAATAACATTTAGCAGCGATCTCGGCTGAGGGGAACACGTTACAGACACAGCGGGAAAAGCATGGAGAGCGTTACACTTTGTGATGAGGGTACTAAGAAAAGGCTCTGATAAATCCAAAGAGATTGCATATAAATCACTAGTACGTCCAGTAATGGAATATGGTACTGCATGTTGGGATCCTTACAGACTAGAACATATTAAGACACTGGAAAAGATTAAAAAACGGGCTCTCAACTGTTGTCGGGAAAATTCACCATTAACATGGGACACACTCACGGACAGGAGAACGCGAATTCGATTATGCGCACTGTTCAAAACATACAGAGGTGAGCTTGCCTGAAAAGAAATACAAAGTAGATTGCAGCAGCCAAATTACTCTTCAAGGAACGACCACTCATATAAATTGAGGGAAAGAAGACAAGAGGACGGACACTGGAAAGTTTTCTTTTCTCAATCGTACTATCAGGGACTGGAATGCTTTACCTGCAGACTTACTAAAGGCTTTACCAACAACCAAAAATGTATTTAAAAATAGGCTTAAGGACTTTACTAATAGACGGTAATTATACACAGTATGTAAAGGATGTAAATGATATTTTGTTATTGAAGTGTTGTATCAGTGAAGAATTACGTTGTGTCAGTGAAGTGTGTTGTGTCAGTGAAGTGTGTTGTGTAAGTGAAACGTGTTCCTGTCAGTGAAGCTTTATAGTTTATAGTGGCAGTGCAAAGTATTTGAACAGTGAAATGTTTTTGAAGTTTTAGTGAAATCAGGATAGAATCAGTGAAATGTGTCGTAGTTCCAGTGCAGTGAGTGAGTTGACAGCGAAATGAGTGTAGTGTTGAAGGATACTTGTGCAGATATGAACATATTATACTCGTGGGTTTTAGTTCGAACTTAGGTTTAAGATATAAATTAGATTTACTTTAAATGTTATTTCAAGTGATCGTGCTTCATTTAATTTAGGATGTTCCCTGTTATTATTATTATTATTATTATTATTATTATTAATTTAGTTATTAGTATTATTATTAATTGTATTTTTGATTAATTGTGTTTATTATTGTCATTATTGAGTGTAATTAGTTACCACTGCCACCGGGTATATAATATACCTATTGCAGTGTGAATAAATACATACACATACACATCTCCACTTTAAAGTGCTTAGAAAACCATACAGAAGTTGTAGATCTGTACTATATGAATTGACACCTTAACAGGCTTAACACAGAGTGAATATCTGTCGTCAGCTTATCGGTAATCTCATGGATGATAGATTTACCAGGAAAAGTATGGCATGTGACGAAAAATGGGTATACTATCACAAACATGACTCCTCAAAATTGTGGAATCCTCATCAGCCCGTCAAAATCACCGTTAAACAAAATCGGTTCGGCCCCAAAGTAATGTTATGTGTATGGTGGAATTTTAGATGTAATTCACTGGAAATTTGTTGAAAATGGACGTCGATGCCGATCTTTATGCGAGACGCTATACCGCTGAAACAACCATGGAAAAAATACAGAAACTGGGGGGAATCGAACTTCTACCACATCCGACATATTGCTCTGATCTTGCGCCTTCAGCTTACCATCTGTTTCGATCCATGACCCACTTCCAAAACTTGGAAACTGTTTAAATGGGTAACACCGAATTCTTCAAAACAAAAACCAGAAACTGGTACCTTCGCGGGATAACAAATCTCGCTGAAAGGTGGCTCAAGGACATAGAATATAACGGCTAGGGATAAGAAGTTCGTATCAAAACACAGTTTTCAGATTGAGTGCAGCAAAAGTTTCTGTAACAGTATGTTAAAATTATTCTCTTGTTTAGTTTCCATTTTCTCAGGAACCATGACCAAATTTTATGGTGTAGGAGTTGGAACTACTTGATTGTGGTGTGATGCAATAATTTGGCTAAAAATGTGATATTTACCATCAAATATTTGAAAAGAACTAAAATTTTCACTGTACCAGAAACTTTTGTTACACTCTGTATATATCTATTGCACTAGCGTATTCTGTGTATAGTACACTCTGTTTACATAAACAATTCACAGTATATCCCAAAGTGTCAATGGTTGACTTTCGTAACTACATTACAGCAATATGCACAGTAGAGAGGCTACTTCATTATATGCTAACGTTTGCAATAGAGTTTTAGAGGTTTTAGCATGACAGAATTTAAATCTTCCAATCACACGAAGTTGACTGCAATACTTTAAACTTTACTGGTAATTAATAATAGTTTATACCAAGAAATGGAGATAAATTTTACTGAAATAATGTGGAAATATAACGTACAAAACGAACATTAGTTCAGGGACAGTGCACTACGAAATATATACAGCATAATGTCCAATGATTTGTAACTCGTACGAGGTAACCCCTGGAGTAAGCAACCCGCAGCGCTTATTCTTTAAGGTCGTTTTTCCTAGTTTGTATGGGAAGCTCTGACCTTAGCAGAGCATGCTGAAAATGCAATATCTCCTGGTTCTATAGGCGTTTGGACACCCATGATATACAGAGTGAACCGTAAGCAGTATCATTAATTCAGTGGCGGCTCGTGAACTTGGATTGGGAGAGCGGCAGTAGATTTCGGTACATACAAATTTCACTTCTTGATTCCATTACTAATAAGTATAGGACAAAAATAAATGCACTACATATCGGAAAACCAAAACTTCCTGACTTAGTTGGGAGATGTCTGAGGGACCATTTGCTAATCCCTAAGAAAAACTAATACCATCGATTTCAGTCTGAATTTCAGATCGGCAGACACTCAACTTACAATCTACCAGTTCATTCTCAATTGTCTTAGAATAATCTTAAACAGTGGCATGTTCCAAATGATTTTTGAGAGGCTCGTTTAGATTACTCACGAACTGTAGCAACTCACGAAACACATCAGGGTTCTTCGAATAGTTTTTTCATCATGTCCCCTAAGGGGAAGTTCATATTGGCCACAAAACTTGATACAATTAATATATTTTTTAAATAATTTCACGATTTTTTCTCACTTCTTGATTATGTTTGAGAATGTTTGTTCTGTTCGTTTCACTTAATTGCACAGCAGTATGAGTTGCGTAACATAGCCAATGAAACAACATTTTTCATGTGAAACTGCATTTTGCTTTTTAGGGGCAAATGTCCTAAATCTGACACACCACTCCTAGTCCATGCAGCATCACCACCGAACAGGAGACAAGGAAAACAAAATACAGATTTGTTTTGTTCACATCCACGTAACCACAAACGCTTAGCGTAAATTTCATTGCTATACTTCCTTACATCATCATCATCATCATCATCAACCACAGGGATTAGGCCTATTGGCCTGTTCCGTCTTCAAAGTTTATGTCGTCTATCCATCTTGTTCTTGGTCTACCAACATTTCTGTGTCCTCTTGGTTCATAGTTCAGTATTACTTTAGGTAACCGGTCGTCATTCATTCTTCTTATATGTTGGTACCAATTATGTTTTTGTTGTTGTATTTTCTCAGTCAAATTAAACATATTTAGTTGTTCTCGTATATTTTTGTTCTTTTGATGATCTAAAAGAGTGAGACCAGCAACACTTCGAAGGAATTTCATTTCGCTGGATTCAATTTTCTTTTTAGTTGTTCGGTTTATAGACCAATTTTCCTTACATATATGCACTATTTCGGCTGGATGAAGCTTAAGTAAGATTTAAGTCGGGTAACGGACGATCCTTTAATTTCATTTCATTACATCAATATTCTCCGCAAGGGAAAGTTGAGAAAAATAAAATGAATATTCTGTAATTCACACACACTCATGTTTGCAAATTTGCACTGGTTAAGTTACGGTATTAAGACGTCACACCAAAGCAACACTCAGATATACTGATGGTCAACAATTTTCTAAAACTGGAAAAGAATTCTCTTTCGTATTTTACGTGCTATATCAAAAGGATTGTACTCGTGCAATCATTTTGAGTTAAGGCAAATATTAGGTTCTGCTGGAGGCTGGATATATATGTAATAATAAGGCAAAAGAGAATATTAATTTCGTTATATTAACTCGATAAGATTCTACAACAATAAGTATGTGAAAAGAAAATAACAATTTTGTCATTAAGTTTCAAGGAAATTTTTTAGTAGGTTATTTTACGACGCTTTATCAACATCTTAGGTTATTTAGCGTCTGAATGAGATGAAGGTGATAATGCCAGTGAAATGAGTCCGGGGTCCAACACCGAAAGTTACCCAGCATTTGCTCATATTGAGTTGAGGGAAAACCCCGGAAAAAACCTCAACCAGGTAACTTGCCCCGGGAATCGAACCCGGGCCACCTGGTTTCGCGGCTAGACGCGCTAACCGTTACTCCACAGGTGTGGACTTCAAGGAAATAGAGAATCCATTTGACGCAGCGTTACAATAGCAGTGTGGGAGGAGAGGAAAGATCCCTTGTGGCCTGGCTCTGCAAGCCATGCAGCGAGATATGGGTTTTAAACAGCGGCAGTTTCCCTCTGCTTCCCTTCACCTCTCTACCCCCTGACCAAGCAAGACACACTCTCTATGAGCTGACCACCCTGCAGATCCCAGGACGACTTTGAATGCAGTGTCAATTCCAATACAGTCGACGCGCAAAAAGATTATGCATAAGATAATAGTACATATTCCCGGCCAGATGAAATATAAAGCAATTTACCAATAAAAGCTGTAACAATTCTTCTAAAAATTAAAATAAATATTATTTTTATTTTCCTGTCAAAGCAGGGAGTGCTGCAGCTCCGCTGCTCTTATGGACAAACCGCCCCTGCATTAATTTCAGGGAGTTACTCTTTGAGATATTTCAAACAAAAATCTTTAATACAATTTTCTCGGCTCAGCTTCCTTTTCGGGATAAAAATGGTTTTATAAGAAACATTTCATACCGGTAGCTTGTTTTGGGAGAACCATTGTTACAATTCCCAATATGCTCAGTCAATTTAAGAGAGCAAGGTATTACGATAATAAATTATTGAAAGAAATTTAATCCGAACAAATGTAACATTTTAAAATTCCTTTGCGGAACGAAAAGTTAGATTTGTTCTGATCAAATTTCTGCACATTTAAAGGACAAACACAAAATTCTTTCAATAATTTATTGTAATGCAGTGAAGGAAACAGAAGTACCTCACGAAAACTTACCACCATTCACCCAGTGATAGTTACATTTCAGAATTGAGCAATAAGGAAAAATCGGATGTAGAAGAAAATTCACAATTTTCACCCGAATAAAACGAAGCAGAAAACAACTTTTCACGTAATTACCGAATACTCTCAGTCGGGAAGTTTGTTTTGGTAATATTTTCTCAAGATCGTGAAAATGTAAATCTGAATATACAGAGTGAATGGTAACCTCTACACCAAAATGAAATTGGTAATAGATCATGAGGAGAGATTTGAAAAATCTAAATACGTTTATCTTTAACATTCACCATTATTCTCGTAGAGGAAATTATGTTTCTATGAAGCATTTGGTAACATTACGGCTGCAGCAATAACTCTAAGCAAGCGCAGCCTGCACCCTTACCTTCCTCTCTCCCTCTATTGTACTCAGTCGGTAACACATGTCATGCACTACCTTGCAAGATTTATTTGTGATTTTTCGCCATTATTAAATTTAAATTCATGGCTAAATGTTTTAATTTGCAAAAACAGATCGAAGACATTAACTGTTCAGATTATTTTTACCTATCTGCTTGTATAGCAATCGTCCAATTCTCTCGGACTATTACCGCAAAAGAGTGCTGCAACATTGGGCAAAGTCTATTTATTTATTTTTCCTGTTTAACAGTACTTCATCGAAGAAAAAGTACAATAAAAGTTTGGTTATATTTAACATGTAGAATCACCTATTAAATTTTGGTGCACCAACCACTCTGTATATGACAGAGTGGAGTGAAGCGCAAAATGTTATGCAATATGTATCATTCACCCAACATAAAATTATTTAAAGAAATGGATGCTTGGGAAAAAGTTGGGGAAATTATAGAAACTAATTGGTGAAAACTGCAAAAATAAGGCAATACTGATTTCATCATATGGAAGAAAGTAAAAAATAAAAACACTGAAAGAACTGGAAAAGGTAATTTATTATAATTGAAACTACAGTATTTACAGATAAAGTGTTTATACTCTGAATTACAATTTTTGGAAATACTTTTTTTTTAATTAATGTAAATATGCCAACTTTCAGTGGCATCACAAATTTACACTAGTACATATTAGCATTATGGGACTACACTTTAGTCTTGAAAAAGAAACAGAAATAAAATAAAGAATTTTCTTACCTTCATTAATTCTTTTAATCCTGCAGTCAACGTTGAACAAACCTCTAGGAGTCTAGGACAATCTGATAAATAGCCTGCTTGTTTCCACTAGTAGTGAAGTATCATTGACAGTCCATCTTGGACCAAATATGGCTTTTATGTTGGCTTATTTTTTCACTTTAAATTTATTAAATCGAAAACCCGAACCACACATATGCATAATTTTGTAATGTCAACTGAATTCTTGTGAGCTGAAGTCAAGAAATAAATCTTGACCAGGTTTTTCGTTTCCCATCACAGAACTGTGGTTTCTTTTCAGCTGAAGGAATTCCGTGAATGAATACAATTAAGTATAACTTGACAAGCTTCTGGATAACTGATGGATCATTATTATTACACATTGTGTTGCATGCCTACAAAAACACACCCTTGTTGCACAATACACCTTGCCATCAAGGGGCTTAAAACTTACACATTTCTGTGGCGCGATTTGAAAGTACCAGTAGTTCACATCATGTCAGTAGTGCATGAGAATGACATCATGATCTTTCTTTCAGATCCATTTGTGACCAATATACGAGTAGTTCAAAACACTGTGTACAATTTAGAACAAAATATTGATGCAAATGACATATCTTAACCAGTGTGCAGTAGTTTTGTGTTTCCATTGAAGTAATGGATTCAATCTACGAACCTAAATCCTAACTTAAGTCATAACATTGTCAGTTCTAATTTGATATTATATTTAAGCATTCCCCCCCCCCCCCCCCCAGTAACTCAAGAGACAATCTGTTGAACAAAGTCGCCACATTTTAAAGGCTTATTTTTTGCTTAAATAAGAGGATAAAGGGACAGAGAAAAAATATTTTTTTTTTTTACTTTGAAGTATTTTGTTAAAAGGTCATCCTTTAATTACCAGGTGTATATAATTATAGTTCCACAAAAGTACTAGAGAACACCGAGTAATGCCATTTAATCTCAATGTCAGCTTCAATGAATGAGAAACCCCTACCTTTACCTTCTCATGGTGAGGAACAACCTATGATAAGCCAACAGTGTACAGGAAAAGACTAAAAGAACTGAATGAGACTCATTATAGAGAAAAACAATTCACTAAATAATGGTAAGTTCATCCAATGGAATGGCTCTGATCATAAATATACTTTTTACGAACAAAATAAGAGGGTTGCTAAGAAAGTAATGTCCCACATTTTTCTCAGATATTTTTAAAATATGAAATTTACTCACAATATACATGAATGTTTTCTTTACACATTTCTTTCACATAATTTCCATCAAATTGTACGACCTTACGCCAGTTCAAACAAGTACATGCATTCTTGCCATGTTCATGTAACCATGTCCTCACTGCACGTATCGTGCAGTCATTCTTAAACACTGTCCTAAATATAGCATCTTTAATTGCTCCAGAAAGATGCAAAATGGAGGAGACCAGATCTGGAACAGATAGTAGATGAGGCAGTACTGTCCAACCCAATTTGGTGATGGCTTCCTGGGTTTTCAATTTGTGAGGACATGCATTGGTGCACTGGAACAAACTCCTTGAGAGTTTTCAATGTTTTGTATGCATCATTTGGCATCACATACACAAGATCATCTCATCACTGTTCCAATTTATAATCTTATCTTCTTGTTCTCTTTTGTACCTTTTTGTATACTGTAGAAGCATGATGTTCTTAACTGGCAACTGCACACAATAGATGTGAAGTTTTCTGACTATTTTAGTAAAACAAAAGAAATATATGTAAAATATTGTCTATGTCCTCTTCAACGAATACCAAACATCTCTCATAGTGAGATAGTAATTATTTACCTAGTTATTTTATTCCTCTTGCTCTGTTCAAGTTTTCGGTTTGAAGCATGTTTTATATTAATCAGTTACCATACTGCTTTGAACTGAACATTTTCAGATCATGAGGCATTACTTATATAATTACGACTATATTATGTAAAAGAAAATAAAAAATAGTTTTCATTTCTATGATTAATCACTTAACCAATCTTCTGACATATCTGTATACATTTCATAAAATGGACCAATAAATAAAACATAAGAATTTTGTCAATTTTTAGATGGGAGGGGTGGACTACATCAGACAAAATTTTTTCACACAAGATATTTTCATCTAAATAATAATGTGAAAATTCCATATGAACTTTCTTATAAACACATGTAGCCTATAATAGAAAGTAAAAAAGTGAATCACTTATGGTATCGCCTAGTATTTCTGAATCAAAATTGTGTAGCTGCAAGACAGACAGACTTTCACTAATTTCATAGACAGTGTATACTCAATATTGTTGCTAGTACCTGTGTTGTAGAAACAGAATGCACTTTAAAGCTTCAATTTGCCCATTTTGCTTACCATATGTTTCTAAAGTTTGTATACATACATCTATTCCTGCAGAATTCATAATAAATTTTTAATTTCATGCAAGCTCTTCATGCTTATAACTAGGGTTCGAATTTTTATGACATGTCATATTTTTATTCTGGTATCTTTTTACAAAGTAAAGTTAAATTAAACGCATTTCTAGCTTTTCTAAACAAGATGACATGGTTTTTATCAGTCATATAAATGCATATTTTAGCATTGTCATATTTGACCCCAAAAAATTTTACAAAAACATTTTTTGTACATCTTGATATTTTTTGTCAATTGTTTTAATAGTCCGAGTATTATTCACATATTGTGTGTCAATAGCAAGATATATTGTTTGTATTTGATTATTTATTTTGGATTTCCTTTCCTTAGAAATGTTCTGTGGTTAAATGAAGTTTGAATGTAATGGGATTCATCAGCAGTAAGCTGTCAAAACACAAATGACAAAAGAATGTTAGGAATATGGCCAGAATGTTGCTGATCCACAATGTCGTCCCCTTCACTCCTCCCAAACATGACACTTTAAGAGGTTCCAAACCCGCTGCTGACAGATTGTAATTCGTAAAAACAGTCAGTAACCCTGTTAACATAGCTATAAAAAAAATTAGTCACGCAGGAGACAGTCGGATATTTTTCAGTCCTCTTTCTCCCCTTCTATTTTTTTATACAGTAAACTGTCTGCTATGGCTAATACAAGGAGTTAATATTCACAAAAACAATTTTGTAGAATGGCGAGTAAGAGAGTTCTGCAAGTAATTTCTGGGCAATCTGTCGTTTTTATGTTATATTTCCAAATTTTGTCATATTTTTGTATTTTTTAGGGCATAAGTGCATCCATATTTCCAAAGCTTTTAGGTTTTAGAAATCTGAGCTCTATTTATAACCAACTATGAAAGCACTGATTTCTCAAACTCCTCTCAATAACCAAATTTCATTAGGTTGTAAATGGTATATCATTAGAAATGCAAAGAGGACTCCAGAGTTTTTTTTACCTTGTACAAAGAAGGGACCTGAAGGCTTGCACTGCAGCCTGAGACTTCTCGTGCTTACCATTGCTATTCTACGAATGACTGGGTACGGTAAGCGAATGGTCATGCTCTTGAACAAGTATAGCACGCCACATCATGAACTGAACCTGGGCTATTATATGGGTGATTATGATACGTGAATTAATGATAGGAAATGAGTCCGTAAGTTACCCAGCAATTCTGCTTAACTGGTTGAGGGAAAACCCCGAAAAAAAACCCTAACCAGGTAACTTGTCGCAACCAGGATTTGAACCCAGGCATGCTTGTTTCACGGCTAGACGCGCTAACCATTACTCCACAGTTGCTGCTAGGAAATTTCACTGCAGAATATCCCAAAATGTATAGACAAAGATAGTAAATAATTGCAAATTTTAAAATTGCAGAAAGACCAGTCAAATAAATGCAGATCACAAAGTGCCAAATTAGAGAAATTTTCCAAATCATTGCAGTGTGCCAATGTCATTCCTTTAAGCAACATGTGATATGCGATATAGAAAGATAATTATGCCAGATGTTAAAATTGAAAAGTTCACAAGTGTTACTATGATCAGTCTTCTTTTATAAAATTCAGATAAGCTGTGCCGTGTTGCCTCTTCTTTTTTTCGAGGTTCAACTTTTTTCCACAGCTTTTGATGTTGTTTAATCTTCCAATTTCATGCAGTGTTCCAGAAAACAATCAAAAGGTGGAGGACAGTTTCATTTCTTTTTTTTTTTTTTAGTGGGTTATTTTACGATTCTGTTTCACCACCTCATGAAATGAAGGTGATAATGCCGGTGAAATGAGTCCAGAGTTCAGCACCGATAGTTACCCAGCATTTGCTCATATTGGGTTGAGAGACAACCCTGGAGAAAAAAACCTTAACCAGGTAACTTGCCCCAACCGGGATTCGAACCCAGGCCACCTGGTTTTGTGGTCAGACGTGCTGTCACTTCATAGGTGTGGCAGGTCGGGTTCATTCTAATATATGCAAACATTTTACATTTAGTCTAGAGTGACTCCAATTAATATTATTTTTGCAAATTTAATAATTACGAATGAGAGGACTGCAGTGAAATTTCATTTTCGTATTTACTTACCCATCAACAAAAATGTAAACTTAAAACTTACCTCTCGAACTCCAATCTTGGAAAGTAATAAATCTAGATACTCCATTACATTCTCGTAATTACTAATGATGGTTATCTATCCAATGTTACAGAAGATGGGTTAATACTCCGTGGAGTTTTCTACAAAACTTTAAGCCAAGAATATAAGTAGCATTCCTCAGATCTATGTGTATGAAATCAAACCTGAATGTGTGCCATCAATTAAAATTGCTCTATGACAATTTCCGATTGAGTTTGCAAACCATATATATTTTATAAAGAACTTTCTTTGAACACTTTGAGCCTAGTAATATCACATTCCTCTGTTTGAAATAAAAATTACTCAAAAACACATAATGAACATTATGACTGAAGATTTAAGTCCCTAAATATATCATGAATTCTTCAAAATTAAGAAATTATTAGTTACACTTACAGCAGATTCAATTCTAGTTATTTGCGGGAAATGAATGAGGAAAAATAATCGCAAGTAGGTTTACCTGTTTCTTTGTGTTTTCATAATTTCCAGATAAAGAAAACTAAAACCCTCCATCTCTACTGGACTGGCAGTATGAAATTCTGTGTCTGTGGTAGTGGTCTTAGAAGTCAGAATTAATCATCCTTGATGATATGAAGACAGGCAATAATGATTAGCAGGGCACAATTTTGTTGTGCACAAAAAATGCACTGCAAATTTTGCCTTGCATTTCCATTTCTAATTTGCTACTTAACAATGTTTAACACCTACGCAGTTATACTGCAGTGATTGACTTGGCGAGGACAAGGCGAGTATGAGATTTTGCCAAGGAATTACCTGAAATTTGACTTCCAGGCAGGGAAAACCTTAGAAAGAACCCAGGATTTGAACTCATGCTCAAGCAGTAGGGTTGTCATCCATCCCAAATCATGTGTGACGCCCCAAATCTTAAGAAAGCTGTGTCTCAAAATCAGTTTAGGCAGGACACATTTTCGTAATTATTGGTAGAATACACGATTTAAGTAGCATGCCTATTGACAATATTATGATGCAGTACAGTATAATTTCACATTGAAAATTAACTTCTTTGGAGAAAGGACAGCTTGTTTGGAAAAATTAACTTTAGATTTTCTTCAGATCATGAGCAAACAAGAAATTACCAGATGCAGATTTAACTTTCTAAACTTCTACCAGAACACTATAAACTATTTGGAAAATCATACGAGTTTAGAATTAGAAAGCACTATCTTAACCCAAGATACTCAAAAACCTAAATATTCAAAGTGAACTATCTTTCAGACAAATAAAAGACATGCACTAAACTGCCGATAATGATATTCATGTGCAGTTAATTTGCTTTGTGGGTAATTCGCGATCCTTTTTGGGGGGGGGGGGAGTAAAATAATGTTATTTCCGTCCGTTTTTTACTCGATTTATGCTCTCTCCCTCCTCTCAATGGTTAGAAGTTTTACTAAGGGAAATCAAGCATACAGACAAGAAAGTGAGGACAGTATCATACGGAATTTGACAGCTGGTAGTGGAAAGGATGGCACAGATGATGAAATGTGCAAGTTACGAAAGTTGCACACACCCAAGCTAGTATTACTTCAGACACACTTTTTTGTTGTACGGTATATAGAAAATTGTGATGACTTTTCCTTTACAGATATTTTCTTAAGAAATTTGCGATCTATGAGTAAAATCAGAAAAAAAAAAATGAACAATTCTCCAAGAAACAAAAAAGAAGAGTTTATTTTGTTAAACTAAAATGTCTTACGATATTCTGTAAAACTAGTGTTTCCTGTTTTAAGATTCTATTCCACTACAGTAGCTACTTTATAATATTGTTTCAAAATGTTTTACACTGTTTCACATTTTGCACTTTATTTTGCAGTGTATTTTAGTAATTAAACCTGACATAGTAACTCTTCTGGACTTTAAATAATAATAATAATAAAAAAATTTGAGGATAATTCGTGATTTTCTATATTTCGTAGAAGTTCATGCATTAATTGCCGCGAATTATTGGGAATTGGCTGTAGCTGAATTCCTTAATCTTGAATCTGATATAAATCTTAATCAGTTAGCCTATATGACATATTCAGCTTATATTCAGAAGAAATATAGACTATAAAAATCAATATACAGGGATTAAATGGAATTGAATTAATGAAAATGTGGTAAAGTAAATGAGAACAATTTTGCAAACTTCGTCATTTCTAGTAAGCATTCCTGGTAGCAAAGTACAGTATATATTGGAAGAGTATTTTCTCTGATGAACAGAAAATGAAACAAAAGTGTTAAACAGATCTCATAAAAAGTAACGTGATAATCTCGACAAATGTAGCAATTTTTGTAAGGATTTTTTGTTATAACGAAGATAGAGGCAGCAAGAAATATGTATTGATGAACAATAAGACAAAGTCTGTAATGTATTTGCTCCAGAATGGGACAATTAAAAAATACAAGAAGTTTTTTTTTTCAATCACCAGTAGGTTTATGTTAAGATCTGTTTATAATCTTGAGATTTTACTGATATAAAACCTGACGAAATATAATAATTATTTAAGTACAATTTGAACAAGTATACTGGTACTAAATTTATTTTTTTATATTGTATGAATAAAAAAAATATTTAAATCTTTTTAACAACCGAGTGCACTAAAATAAATTTAATTTTAGTTAGGCTGCTATCCCTTGTTTCAGATTAATCTTTGGAATTTGAAATACAGTAGAACCTTATTATTCCGGATTAAATAGGGGCAAAAGTTGTCCAAATTAACAAAAGTCTCGATTGACTGAAATAACCTAAAAGAACAGAAAAAGTGCACTAAAACTACGTGTATGACAATAAAACACGTCTATTATATATTTAAAGAGAACAGACCTAATAAGCATAAAGCAACGAAAATTATGTACGGAGATTTTCCAATGATATTAGTAATGAGATATTAGAGTGAGACTGGGGATTCGAGTATTAGTAAAAGAAATAAAACTCCAAAGTGTCCCAAAGAATATAGACAAGTATTTTAAACCAATTTCTGCAGCAAATGTTATGACTAAACCGCGGAACTTCATGCAATTGCATGTTTTTTTATTGATTTGGCATACTGAAAAAATAAAACTAGATCTTTGCCAATCATGATTTTTATGTTCGAACGGAGCCAACTTTATTTTCATAAATTAATTTAGAGGGTTTTCCCTTTTACATGCATATATATTTTTATTTTGTATATTTAAATACATACATTAACATCTTTCCCTGTTTAGCCCGATTTATTATGAATTTCAAAATTTCTCTCTGATAAAAATAAGAATAATTTCCAAGACACATAAAAATTATATGAAAAAATAGAAACAATAATTAGTTAATTACTGTTGAGAAAATAAAACTGCTGCGACAACAATAGCTACTTCTTCCTACTGTATAGGTTGAATTGTTTCAAGAACCAGGGCAAAAATATGCATCGCCTTGATGTCATTCAAACTTCTACTCTGATTTAGTAGAATCAAAAATAAATGTATTTAGAGACCTGCAACAATAAAGTCACGCCATATTGTTGACATTATGAAATTGCTGCAACGACAATGCACTCATAGAAACAAACAACAATGCGCTCATAGACACAAAACAATGCATTTAAACACCTGCAAAAATGAAGGCATGCGTAGTGTAAATTTTCATTTTAACTGCACAACCAAGTGAAGAACCAGTGCATGATCGATCTGCTTACAAGTTTAATGGCTGACATGCCGAAAGGAAAAGTAGAACGAAAGATTTATTGAAAAAAATCTGTTTCTGAAGACACATTAGATTTAATGAAAATTACGATGGCTTGATGACATTTATTACTTTAAATTATTTTCATTTATATCATATTATTAAACCAAATAAACCTCTGAAGTGTACTTTTTACTGCATATAATTCAACAGTTTTTATTGCATAGATGAATGCATATTTTAAGGTTATTTAGTGCATAAAGTTCTGTGGTATAGTTATAACGTAGAGCCAGATCCGTCAGTCACATTATCATAATTATCATTATGTATTGTATTATATTTTTTTTGCAGTCTAGATTAATGAGGTGACTGTGTTTCTCCTTCTGAGATTGTGAAAAATGGCAAACCTACCAAGCAGTGTTGGAACATAAGTCTATTTGATACTGTTAGATGATGCCATGGAATTTCTTCCATTTAAGGACAAAGTTATTCTACATGCTACAACACTAGAACACAAAACTCAGGCTTCACTTTCTTCCATTAACATTGCCATGCTAAAATTTTTTGTCATCCTTAAAAGTACTCGATATGTAATTGATTTGAAACCATTAACGACATATCGTAAATATTCTGATACAAGGAAAGATAATTTTATTATACGTTGGAGTGGATGCTTCAGTTTTTTTTTTTTTTAATTGTCCCGTAGACGTCCTCCTGTTTCAACACCTTTTAAAATTAACATCAAACAGGAACTCAAAAGATTTCAGGAATGTTGAAACTGTCTTAAAAATATATAATAGTTTAATACGAAGTACAGAATAAAATCCTAAAACTGCTATATATCAAAAAACATTCATGTTACAACATATTCCAATCTTATGAATCCATGCTGGTTGAATTTAATGTACCATCTCTCAGTAGTCGCAGGGTAAGAGCACAACAAATGTATTTGTTCAAAACCATAAATGGCTTAATAGACAACCCTGACCTTCTACAGCTAATTAGTTTCAATATTGGTAAATCAAATTTGAGAAAGCGATCTCTCTTTTATTTACAGACAACAAAAACACTATCTCATAAAATGTCTCCACTTTTATTAATGCTTCGAACTTACAATCATCTATCAAATAAACAGGATTTAGATTTTTCATTATCGTACAATATGTACAAGAAAAAGTTATGTAAAGAATTACTTGAAACACATGTTCTGTGTTGGTGAGTTTTTTTAATAAATTAATTGAGCCTATTGGGTCTGCTGTGTAATGCTGTATATTGAATTTATTAACATGGTGTTGTATTTGCTCTGCAATCTGCCAATTATAGCTATGCTTACATTTTGAATTTTTGGCTGTGTCTGTACTTGGCTCTTTTTGATTTGTTTTTATTTGGTGTTTTTCATTTATATCTGTAATCTGTATTTTTTTATTTAGTTGGTATTTGTTTTTTTTTCCTTCCCTTTTCCATTTTTAATTTGTAATTACACTTGTATCTGTTTTACCCCTTTTTTCGTGTTGTATACAATATGTTTTTTTTTATCTGTACTGTCTATTGTAATTGAGGCTTTGCCCTATTATGGACATAAATAGATAAATAAATAAATCACATTTTCAAAATAAATGTTTCTGGTGGATTTTAAACAGAACAAACAGTTTCAAAATATATGATTCAGGTGCAGCTGATTTATATGCATTCAGTTTAAGAACTCATAAAATATAATATTCCGTTTTTTCTATGTATAACTGTATTTTTAATGATGTTGGAAGAAGAAATTTCACCTTAATTTAAATACTGTTATATTCCGTTTTCGATTATCAGTACTCAAATCATCTCAATTATATTACCTTGTCTGCAATTTACCACCATAACATATTATATTTTGGCACGAAAATATTGGTTTTTCTAACCAGAAATGTGACTTTATTCCCGTGAATGCAATGGACCAAGACTATGCTGGGGCAGATTTCATGAGCGTACTCCTGTTTTCTGTGCCAAAATTCTGCCAACTGTCCAATATCATTACTTGGCCTTACTAGTCAACACATAAAGTAGATTAGTCATCATTTTCAACTCGTTAATTTCACTGAAAATATCAGTTGGTGCACTAAGCCAAAAGTCCCAGGATTGATACCCGGCCCCGGAACAATTTT